>NC_080736.1:18007058-18032058 GCF_019097595.1 Hemibagrus wyckioides | reverse complement strand
GTCCTCGTCCAGCAGAATGAAGCTCCCTGACACACTGCCCACATTGTTTGAGGACACTGATAAAGAGTTGAAGGTGATGATTCAGCCTCCAGATTCTCCAGATCTCAGTCTGATCAAGATCTCAAGCTTCTGCGGGATGTTCTGGACAGATACGTCTCATCTAAGGAGGCTCCACCTTACGACTTTCAGGACTTGTGGCTGATGTCTTGATGTGTGAGCTTAGTGGTTGAGGAGCAGAAGGTGGCTCCTGCTCAGAAGGTTGTGAGTTCGAATCCCAGGTCCACCAAGCTGCCACTGCTCGGCCCCAAGCAAGGCCCTTAATTAATCAGATACAATTAATCAAATGAGATAAAATGTAAGTGACTCTGGATAAGATCATCTGCTAAATGTCTTGGTGTCAGATACCACAGCCCACCTTCAGAGCTCTGGTGGAGCTTCACCCATGCTGTTTTTCGGTGGCACCAGGAGGACCTCCAGAACATTAGGCAGCTGGTTTTAATGTTATGGCTGTGATGGGTGTAGATATGAGCCGGGGTTTATTCTGCTGCTCATTTTACAGCATGGAGACGTGGTGGATTTGGGCAAAAATCCTAAAGATATGTCCTCTGCTAACTGGCTGTATTGTGATATGACAGAAAACTAATCCCTCCTGAATATGGCTCTGTTTGTGCATCAGGAGCTTGGTGCATCACAGCGGTGTTCGCTCGCTTGGCTTAAACAGCTCTATGTAATGACCTCGGATATTTTCCAGTGGGACGGAGGGATTAAGCTCCGGACTGGAGAAATACTCATCACTGATGTAGTAAAATAACAGCAGATCATTAATGCATCAATTATGTAAAAGACACTGACCAGTTCCTGACCATAGCAAACACAGTGAGTGTGTCCTCTCGGTCCGTTCTCAGTCTGTGTAAATGATACTAGCTCACTAAAACATGTCACTTACTTCACCCAACAAACCTGTTTCCATCTTTTTCTCTACCTTAAAAACGTTTTTAAAAAAAATCAATTAAAAAAAAAAGAAGTTTTTTCCCGTATGCATACTGTACACACACACACACACACACACACACACACACCTTATAGTAGTATACAGTTAAATGCCGAGTTTTCTCTCTAGGGGTGTGTGTGTGTGTGTGTGTGTGTTTGTGTGTGTTTGTGTGTGTGTGTGTGTTTGTGTGTGTGTGTGTGTGTGTGTGTTTTCACTCTCGTCATGATTGCCATCTCTTACGTTCCTAGCGACGCATTCCTCATGCTCTTTGCAGATATCTTCCCTCAGTCCCTTTCATCTTTCTCTTTCCCGCTGTCTCGCTTTATCTCTCTCTCTCTCTCTCCCTCTCTCTCTCTCTCTCTCTCTCTCTCTCTCGTGTTTAACCCACCTTCTTCCTCCCTCTCACACACTCCGCTTTATTCTTTCTCTCCACGTTCTCTGCGTGGAAAATTGCTTCATTTAAATGAATGTTTCAGAGATAAAAGTAGCCACAGAGGTGCAGAGACGTGCCGAGCCTTCACACACACAGTCAGGTATTACTGCACTTAGGGGGACCGCATCTGCCAGCTGATTTCTGGGGACTTTGATTTTACAGTCAGGTTCTAGTGTGTTTTAGAGGAAACAAAGCATTCTCTCTCTCTCTCTCACACACACACACACACACACACACACACACACAAAAAGAACATTTATTTTTCTTTTATTTTATAATTTAGACTTTTAAAGCAAGAGTACCTGAGACGATCTGTTTCCATCGATTACAGTAATGTGAAAATCCGAAACATGATATTTAGAACATTTCATACTTCAGCAGCTTCTTCTGGCTCCACCCCTTTTCCTCTTTGTCTGTAGAGTGCCTCGCCCTCGTCCCCTCCCCCACACAGACTGTGCTTTTATTATTTTTACTATTTTTATTTGTAGCATAATGAAGTATACTATAAATTTTACCACACATCCTGCGAGGACTGTCGTGATCCTCGTTTCAGCATCAGATTTGGTTGGTTAGCAACTGGAACTATTATCCCTTGTGGGCGTGGCCAGCAGAAGCTGAAACGTCCCCAGAATTTAACAAAACTTATACACAACATTGAAGACGTACTGTCTTGGTAGGGTTTTTTTTTTTTTGTATTTGAATGCTTTAACGTTTTTGTTTGTTTGTTTGCTTGTTTGTTTGCTTGTTTGTTTTTACCACAAACATCCTGTAGCTGAATCTGGTGATAAACAGGAAGCGTTGGTACAATATTAAAAAATGAGGCATGATAGATTTTATTACAGCTGAGGTTCTGGGAAAAGATAGCAAACTCCGCCCCTTTTTCTTCAGTTAACTTCTCATACGAATGGAGTTTTGAGAATTTTTGAGGATTTTACGCATGAGAGATCACGGTAATCCGGTGCCTTAACGCAACATTAGGGGTTTTTATAAAAGCAAAAACGGAGATCAGAATTAAAACTTGTTAAGATCACGGCTCCGTAGCTCAGGGTTACTCACCAGGTTTAGAGTCAAACTCCACAATCAATCAATAAACGTATCAATATTTCAGCTAGCATTTAGCATCCGGCGTCAACACTCAATCAACTAACCACATGTTAGAGATGTGATGTGTCGCACCGTATCGATAATCCACACAGAGTTCGAGCCAATCACCAGGAGTCAATGTGAGCTTCCACGAGCAGAAGGTCGACTTCTTACTGCTCCAGCTTTCTGTTTTCTCTCCTGTCGTTCATCTCTTCCTCCACCATAACCCCCCCATCACTCTCTCTCTCTCCCCCTCTCTGCTCTCTCTCTCCCCCTCTCTGTTCTCTCTCTCTCTCTCTCTCTCTCATCTCTGTCTCTCTCTCTCTCTCTCTCTCTTATCTCTGTCTCTCTCTCTCTCTCTCTCTCTCTCTCTCTCTGTGTCGCTCTCTTTCCCCATCTCTCTGTCCCCCTTTCTCTTTGTCTCTCCCTCTCTCTCCCTTCCTTTCTCCCTCTTTCTCTGTCTCTTTCTCCCTCTCTCTCCCTCCCTCTCTCTCCTTTCTTTTCTCCCCCTCTCTCTGTCTCTCTCTCCCTCTCTTCCTTTCTCCCTCTCTCTCCCTATATTTCTCTCTCTCTCTCTCTCTCTCTGTCTCTGTAAGATGAAAGAGGCGCCCGGCGGAATTCCATTTGTGGTGCGCTTTTAAATAGCTGCGGCGGCACGCTCACGAGAGGGAGCCTGATGAAAAGAACGCCAGAGTGAGGGAGAGAGAGGGAGAGAGAGAGACAGAGAGGGAGAGAGGGAGAACAAGAGAGAGAGAGAGAGAGAGAGAGATTTTCAAATGTCAAATTTGAACTTATTGTGTTCATTTTTTTTATTTTAACAAAACAAAGCAACAATAAATTCCACGTACATAAGTAAGCATTTTTTAGGAATATTAAAACAAACACATTATTAAGAATAAATTCTCATTTCCTATTAATAAAGCGGAGAGAGAGAGAGAAAGAGAGAGAGAGAAAGAGAGAGAGAGAAAGAGAGAGAGAGAAAGAGACCGAGAGAGTTAAAGGAAGCATCACAAGGACAATGGAGTGAACATCAAACGGTCGTGTGGCATGGTGTGTGTGTGTGTGTGTGTGTGTGTGTGTGTGTGTTTGAGAAAGAGGGAGAGAGAGAGACACTCTCTTTCTCACACATGCACAACACACACACACACACACACACTCCAGCAGACGGTTGCCTCAGCGCAGCCTTGGCCACCACATTAATGCTTTATGAGCGTGTAGCTCTGCTCGCGACTGAAACCGGAGTCGTTTTCCGTGACACGAGCTCCAAGGCTGCGAAAATCACACTGAACTTCAGCCACTGGATAAAGCAGGAAAGGACGAATCCCAGCTGAGCGCATGATCGTAAACCGTCCAAGTTACACAACTAAATACTTCTGAAGTTTTCCGTGAGTTCAGTCGAGTTTCCTGAAGACTAGATCAGCAGGTTATGACTGTAGCTAGCTGAAAATAGCGCAGGAGGTTTATTAGCTCCAAATCTTCATATGATTGGACAGAAATAACCGACCACCGTACTTCAGGAGATTACTGCTAACGCTAATCACCACATGAGATTATTCAGTTTCTTTAGCTAAAATTGACCGTAAATGGTTAGCTAGATAGCTAAAGTTAGCATATGATATGCTGGCTAGACAGAAGAGTAGTGTTAATTAGCTAGCTTTGTCAGACCGGAGTCTCCTGCTGGTAACATCAGTTCCTGTTCTTGCATAAGAGAACCCGAACACTGATGATATCCATCACCAGGCCTCTCGCACTGAATTATGGGCCATCAGATTGGACTCATCAGTCTGGATATTTAGTCAGGATGGAGAACAGGTCTGTTCCACTGCTTCTGGGGACATGGAGAAGATGTGTGTATCCTGGAATCCTGTGTAGTGCAGGAGTGAACTTGCCCCAGTGCATTGTGGGTCAGGGTCAGAGGCGCCAGTCTGAGCATTTACCCTCCTGTCCTGGGCTTCTGTTTTTACACACACACACACACACGGTTCAGTACCACACTGTAGGGGGGTCCGTTTGGGGGATTCACAGTCCCTGAGCCTCTGCCCTGTTTACTGACCTCAGTGTGCGCTCACACGCACACACACACACACGCACATACACACACACACACACACAAACACCCCTTTTTTGTTAGCTCAGTGCCCCAGGTCTTTCCCTGCCCCAGTCGGCCTATATGGCCTTTCTCAGAAAGAGAGAGAGAGGGAGTGTGTGTGTGTGTGTGTGTGTGTAGCCCTTCAGCTTTGATCTGCAGCTGAAGGGCACTCACGGGCCACATCTCCAACTACGTGAGAGTCTGCAGCCCAGCTGGAAGGACAGAGTGAGGGGGGAGGAGGGAGGGGGAATTCCTCCGCTGCTGTGGGAATTGGGACACGACCGCTCACGCTATTAATATATCGAGTGCTGTAGGCCCCAGAGAGAGAACGAGAGCGAGAGAGCGGGGGAGAGAGCGAGCGAGACGGAGGAAGGGAGTGATTGATTTTCACACCACCGCTAACATTTCCGCACATCGTCGATATAATCGATGGCGGTGATTAATGCCTCCACCGCCGCCGCCTCGCTTAAAAGAGCCGAATTTGTGCGGAAATTCCACTCCCTCCTCCATCACATGCTCAAATCTGGCGTCAGGAATTGGGATGAATTTGGGAATTAGTCATTTAAATTCTATTTATGGTGAATTCTCTGCTTTGTGTCAGGTCAGCGGTGTACATCCTGCTCCAGCATCGGTGTGAGCGAAAGCGCTAACCCCGAGCGACTCGCCCACCGCGCCGCCGCCAGAACTTTCCTTCCTTTCGTAAGCTGTTTCGGATAAAAGCTGAAGGAACGTCATTTTTCATAAAATTCACACCACCACATGCCATATTTTCCCAGCAGTAGAGATTTTAAGCATTGCCAGCTGTAGGGACAGTTACAGCGACCCAGCCTTCGCTCTGCAGCCTCGCCTATCAGAGTCATTGAGCAACAACTGCATGCAGTATTCAACAATTTCTGCAAAATTAAAAAAGAAAATTCTTCTTTATTCTTCTGATTTTGAAGGGGTTTTTTTACTGAGCAAATATGCAAATCTGGAGAACGTTTCTTCCACCGCTTTTAAGATGTCAGATTACGAGGCGTGAATTTATCCCACAGCGCTGCAGAATCTGATTGGTCAGGAGGTGTTGATGAATTTTCTAAAGCAGCGCCTCTGACAGCTTTGTTAACACATTAACACACATCCTGATGCCCTGATCGTTTCTATGGTGACAGCTGGACTCGCACGGCTAATACGTATTTCTTTAACGTTAATGTAAGGAGTCTCCAGTGTCAGTGACCTTCCAAATAAAATGTAACAATAAACAGATTTAATTAAAAAGAAAGTTCTTTAATAAATCTGAAATTATAACTGTTGTGAATTACTAAACCACCAGGTGATAAGAGAAAGTTCACTTCAGAACATCACACAGTCTTTTATTACTTACAGAATATAACATCATCATCATCATCATCATCATCATCATCGCTGCAGCTGTTGCTTAAAGTCTCCCCGGAATGAAACTCTGCGTCACCATGGTTTCCAGGTTGCGGTTAGTTTGGTTACACAAATATCTGTTAAACATCTGCACACTTACACAACAACCATATATTTTTATCATTTAAAAAAAAAATTTTTTTTAATCAGTGTTTATGCGTGTTCTTAACATTCCGTCACAAACGCCGGCTCGAAAAACAGTACGCTAATTAAAGCCGTGACTCATGACGCTAACCTGAGATCGGTCTGATGATCATATGGCACGAATGTGAAGAAATTTCAGCTCAACGAAGTGAGGGTGAGCATGTGATCAGAAACTGTCTTAGCGTTCTTTGTAATTAGCACGCAAAAATGACGGTTAGTCATTCAAGAGAACTTTCCAGAAAGGTTTTCTTCCGGGAGCCGTTTAAAACTTGTTAGCGTCAGTGGAAAGCCAAGCGAGGCGAGTTTACGAATTTTTTTTCAGTCAGTGAAAGCTGTGTGAAAGAGTCAACTCACGATACCAAGGTTACCTTCGGCATGCGTTTAAAAGCTAGGTGATTTTTCGGGCGTTTTTTCAGGCGACAGATCGGTGGCATGGGCAGTCTGTTCTATTATTAGCCCAGGCTTCCACGACTTCCTGTGAGGAGCCTTGACATGGAATGCTTGGCTTGGGTCAGTTTTTTGCAAGCAGCTGTACAGTTTACATACGCTTCATATTGGTCATAGTGGTCGTATTTTTTGGAACGGATTATCTGCATTTACATTATTTCTTATAGGAAAATTAGTTTAGCTAGACATAAAAAGCTAGCTAGCTAGCTGCGTCTAGCTCTATCTGTATTGCGCAGCCCCCAGGCCTCATTTCAGCAGCTATGCAGTAAACTAGCTTATAAAATAAATAAACACATAAATGATGTAAGGTGTTCAATTAGAGAAAGGATTTTTATTATAGAACGTAAACATTAGCTCTAGAAGCCGGCTCTGTAGCTCTGAGAAGCGCGAGTGTCGCCGTCACCACGCCGCTTATCAGTGTGTGTCATCACCCCCACGCTTCACCGACTGGCTCCGGATTCGGAAACGGATTCTCTGATTGATTTTGTGAGAAAAAAAAAACAGGCGAGAAAAAAAATCCTGCAGTCGTTCCCCGAGAGAGAGAAAGAGAGAGCGAGAGAGCGTGAGGGAAGAGAAAGAGCGAAGGGGAGGGAGAGAGAGAGAGAGAGCGAGGGATTTGGCTCTTTATCTCTCCGCCGCTCTGCTTCGCCAGTAAGCAGGATTAATGTGGCTGTCTGAGCGGGAGCCAGGTACACACACACACACACACACACTCTCAGGCAGGCTGACACATGCACACATACACACATGCCAAAGGCACACAAACACACACACACACACCAAGCGTGCACACTCAAAAACCACAGATATAACCCCTATTCTCTGTCCTGTACACACACACACACACAGAGTAGGAAACACCTGTTTCTTTATTTAAAGAGAGAGAGAGAGAGAGAGAGAGAGAGAGAGAGAGACAGCAGAACTTCCATCACTCTGGGTGTGTCCTCTCACAAAGCTAATTTTTTAAAGAATACCAGAATTTCCCGACTGAGGACATTTCTGAATTCAGAACCAGAACCCTGATGGATTTCAGGACTAAAGATATTCAAGTTTTTAGTCTTGTACACGTTAACTCACTGGTTTAGTCTTGTACACGTTAACTCACTGGTTTAGTCTTGTACACGTTAACTCGCTGGTTTAGTCTTGTACACGTTAACTCGCTGGTTTAGTCTTGTACACGTTAACTCGCTGGTTTAGTCTTGTACACGTTAACTCGCTGGTTTAGTCTTGTACACGTTAACTCGCTCGTCCTGATACACTCATGTTTCTGTAACACATTTTTCGGTCACTTCCTGGTGTTTCGGGTGAATCAGTCACGCTCAGATGATGTTTTTTTGTAAAGGTGTCTCAGTGTCCGGGTTTCAGCGTGTCACTTGTGTCACTCTGATGGTTTGTGGCCTCCGTGTGTAGAAGCTCCGCCCCCTCAGCTCTGTGCAGCTGTTTACAGAATCCACATGGCCTCACAAAAAAACCTATCTGTAGCCATTCACTAGACACAACCGTTTCATCCATTTTCAGAATCCTTACAGCTCCACCTCTTCACCTGTTTACAGCATCCGCTTGACTCCACCTCTTACGATATTCATGTCCACATGGCCCCACCCCCTTCAGCTATCTGCCTCCTCCATATGTCCCACCCACTTCAGCAATCTACATCCTCCATATGGCCACACCCCCCTTCAGCTATCTACATCCTCCACATGGCCCCACCCCCTTCAGCTACTACAGCACCCACATGACCTCACCCCCTTCAGCTATCTACATCCTGCACATGACCCCACGCCCTTCAGCTATCTACAGCCTCTAGATGGCTCCACCCCCTTCAGCTATCTACAGCCTCTACATTGCCCGACCCCCTTCAGCTATCTATAGCCTCTACATGGCTCCACCCCCTTCAGCTACTACAGCACCCACATGACCTCACCCCCTTCAGCTATCTACATCCTGCACATGACCCCACCCCCTTCAGCTATCTACAGCCTCTACATCGCCCGACCCCCTTCAGCTATCTACAGCCTCTACATGGCTCCACCCCCTTCAGCTATCTACAGCCTCTACATCGCCCGACCCCCTTCAGCTATCTACAGCCTCTACATGGCTCCACCCCCTTCAGCTATCTACAGCCTCTACATCGCCCGACCCCCTTCAGCTATCTATAGCCTCTACATGGCTCCACCCCCTTCAGCTATCTACATCCTCCACATGACCCCACCCCCTTCAGCTATCTACAGCCTCTACATCGCCCGACCCCCTTCAACTATCTACAGCCTCTACATGGCTCCACCCCCTTCAGCTATCTACATCCTCCACTTGGCCCCACCCCCTTCAGCTATTTACATCATCCACTTGGCCGCACTCCCTTTAGCTATCTACATCCTCCACTTGGCTCCACCCCCTTCAGCTATCTACATCCTCCACTTGGCCCCACCCCCTTTAGCTATCTACATCCTCCACGTGGCCCCACCCACTTCAGCTATCTTCATCCTCCACATGGCCCACCTCCTTAAGCTATCCGCATCCTCCACATCCGCCACCCTCTTAAGCTATCTACAGCCTCCATATTGCCCCACCCCATTTAGTTATCTACATCCTCCACATGGCCCAACCCCTTCAGCTATCTAGAGCCTCCACATGGCCCCACCCTCTTTAGCTATCTACATCCTTTACTTGGCCCCACCCCTTTCAGCTATCTACAGCATGGAGTTAGCACTGCACCTTCAGCTAGCTTCAGCATTCACTCATCCACTTGGCCCCACCCATTGAGTCATCATCACACATAATTGGCCCCGCCCCTTTCCTTGCTCTGCAGCAGTCTACTTGGCCCCATCCCCTGCAGTAGTTGTGGTAGTAGTACCTGCTTTAGTCATAACTGTGTGACGTTCCTACTGATTTGTTGAGAATGCATGAAAACCGTAAAAGCGTGAATAATTCTGAAACCTGCGGAACTTCTGAAACGGATCAGGATCTCGGCTGCAGATTAACGAATCAGGAATCAGGAATTTGTGTACGATAAATTTCAAGAGTAAAGAAACTGCATGCGGATGAGTACTTACCGTCATGCAGTGACTGAGCGATGATGTCATGCCACATGACAAACTTCTTTGATCTTGTACACATGTACATTTCTTTGAGCTCCTCCCTTTCATGCACAGCCAATCAGCTCCCAGCATTAATCAGCATCAACTCCAGACAGCTCACATCAGTCCTGAAGAGAGAAAGAGAATGAAGCGGGCGTTTTATGAAAAATAGTCCAGCTATTAAAGACAACAAGCATGTGTGTGTGTGTGTGTGTGTGTGTGCTAAACGGTCGTGTACATGGACTCCATCAATACTCTTCCAGCCTCGGTCTGGTATGGATTAGATAACCATCCTCCCTCACCATTTCTCTCTCTCTCTCTCTCTCTCTCTCTCTCTCTCTCCCTCCCTCTCTCTCTCTCTCCATCGATCATCACCCTTCAGAGCTCAGAGCGGCAGGAACCGCGGCCCGTCGAGAGATTTTATCGTCACAGATCACCGGATTTCTTTGGGCAGAATTAGCGTGGTCAGTGTGGAGAGACTTATCTCATATAGCGGAAAGCAAAAAAAAATGTATGCAACAACACAACCATGCTAAAGGTCTCTCCCTCTCTGTCTCTCTCTCTCTGTCTCTCTCTCTCTCTCTCTCTCTCTCTCTCTCTCACACACACACACACACAAAATTATTCTGAAGATTTAAAAAAAGCTTTTGTTTGAGGAAACACTGCTGCAGTTTCTGCTCTGTTTTACTTCTCTTGCTCTGTTTCTTCTCTTCCTCTCTTTGTCTTTCTGTTTCTCTTCCTCTCCATCTCCCTATCCATCTCTCCCTCTTACACTCTGTCTCCCTCCATTTTCCTCTCTCTCTCTCTCTCTCTCTCCTTCTTTTTATTTCCCTCTATGTCTTTGGCTTTCTCTGTCTATCTCTCTGTTTTTCTCAAGCTTTCTTGCTCTCTGTCTCTCTCTCTCTCTCTCTCTCTCTCTTTCTCTCGTCCCCTCCCTCTCTCCCTCCTTCTTTTTTACTTCCCTCTATGTCTTTGACTTTCTCTATCTCTCTGTTTTTTAAACTCTTTTCTGCTCTGTCTCAGTCTTTCTCCTTTGTCTTCTCTCTCTCTCTCTCTCTCTCTCTCATTAATGTGTTGGAGTGTTTCGGTGTTTCGCAGGCAGCTGGAATTTCATCTCCTCCTGCTGCCTTTATCACGCACACTCGCGCTCGCCTGCGTTTATTACGCACTTCTAATCGCTTTCTCTCAGGTAACTGAACACTGCGCCGCCCGAAAGGCCACTTCAACACCCCCCACCACACACACACACACACACACACTCACACGTGCGTCACAGCCTCACATACTTTCACATGCACACCCACGTGTGCACCAAAACACAAACACACACAGACTCACCAAATTATCCATGGAGGATTTTTATGTGTGTGTGTGTGTGTGCGCGCGCGCGCATGTGAGGAGGAGGAGGGGGGGATGCCGGTTGAGTGATGAAAGAGAGGCAGACGGTCGCAGCGAGCATGAGAGTGAACGGAAAAGAGAGAGAAGCAGAGCGCGAGAGCTGATCGGAGAACGGCAGAACCGCAGCTCCTCCTACTGGCCACCTGAGGTACTGCAACACATCTGCCTCGCTCGCGCTCCTTCTCCCACACACAGACACACACACACACTTATACACTTCGTCTTTCTCCGTATATCTGTCACACGCGCGAGCACAGCCGGGTCTGCGTGCTGCGATAACACGACACAGAGGACACACACACACACACACAATCCAAGTATATGAATTTGGGTAAAATAGTAAAAGCCCTGCGGCACAAACTGTGCTCCAAAATAATTTTGGGAAGGTGGAGAAGATTCATCAGGTGACCCGTTAAACACTGATTCTTTATGAAAATGTTAGAATAATGCAATAATATTTTATTTTATTATTTATTTGTTTGTTTGTTTGTTTGATTGATTCAACCACAAGGATCTTAAACACATCTCTTCACCTCACAACATTTTTACATTTAAAATAAATATAGTTTTTTCGTTTCTTGCATGGATAACTTTTTTAAATAGATGATGTAAAGATGTTTAGTTTGTAGAGAATAAAACTCCTGGGGTTGTGCTGTTGTAGGTAAATGATCAGTGATGATCTGGTGTTAGTGCTTCCAGCCTGATGCTGATTATTTTCCTGTGGTCACTCTTTAAACCCGCGTCTTTTTTTCTCTCTCTTAATAAGTTAATAATACAATGGAGAAAAAATCCTCCAGCTCGGACACTGGAGACTCCTTCCATACACGCCGAACACCTCCTGACCAATCAGAGCCCAGAACACCTCCTGACCAATCAGAGCCCAGAACACCTCCTGACCAATCAGAGCCCAGAACACCTCCTGACCAATCAGAGCCCAGAACACCTCCTGACCACATCCTGACCAAGTAAGCTGGAGTGGACCGAGTTAAACAGCTCCACTAAGCTGGAGTGGACCGAGTTAAACAGCTCCGCTAAGATGGAGTGGACCGAGTTAAACAGCTCCGCTAAGCTGGAGTGGACCGAGTTAAACAGCTCCGCTAAGATGGAGTGGACCGAGTTAAACAGCTCCGCTAAGCTGGAGTGGACCGAGTTAAACAGCTCCGCTAAGCTGGAGTGGACCGAGTTAAACAGCTCCGCTAAGATGGAGTGGACCGAGTTAAACAGCGGCGCTAAGCTGGAGTGGACCGAGTTAAACAGCTCCGCTAAGATGGAGTGGACCGAGTTAAACAGCTCCACTAAGCTGGAGTGGACCGAGTTAAACAGCTCCGCTAAGATGGAGTGGACCGAGTTAAACAGCTCCGCTAAGATGGAGTGGACCGAGTTAAACAGCTCCGCTAAGCTGGAGTGGACCGAGTTAAACAGCTCCGCTAAGATGGAGTGGACCGAGTTAAACAGCGGCGCTAAGCTGGAGTGGACCGAGTTAAACAGCGGCGCTAAGCTGGAGTGGACCGAGTTAAACAGCGGCGCTAAGCTGGAGTGGACCGAGTTAAACAGCGGCGCTAAGCTGGAGTGGACCGAGTTAAACAGCGGCGCTAAGATGGAGTGGACCGAGTTAAACAGCGGCGCTAAGCTGGAGTGGACCGAGTTAAACAGCGGCGCTAAGCTGGAGTGGACCGAGTTAAACAGCGGCGCTAAGATGGAGTGGACCGAGTTAAACAGCTCCGCTAAGCTGGAGTGGACCGAGTTAAACAGCGGCGCTAAGCTGGAGTGGACCGAGTTAAACAGCGGCGATAAGCTGGAGTGGACCGAGTTAAACAGCTCCGCTAAGATGGAGTGGACCGAGTTAAACAGCTCCGCTAAGATGGAGTGGACCGAGTTAAACAGCTCCGCTAAGATGGAGTGGACCGAGTTAAACAGCTCCGCTAAGATGGAGTGGACCGAGTTAAACAGCGGCGCTAAGCTGGAGTGGACCGAGTTAAACAGCTCCGCTAAGATGGAGTGGACCGAGTTAAACAGCTCCGCTAAGATGGAGTGGACCGAGTTAAACAGCGGCGATAAGCTGGAGTGGACCGAGTTAAACAGCTCCGCTAAGATGGAGTGGACCGAGTTAAACAGCTCCGCTAAGATGGAGTGGACCGAGTTAAACAGCTCCGCTAAGCTGGAGTGGACCGAGTTAAACAGCTCCGCTAAGCTGGAGTGGACCGAGTTAAACAGCGGCGCTAAGCTGGAGTGGACCGAGTTAAACAGCGGCGCTAAGCTGGAGTGGACCGAGTTAAACAGCTCCGCTAAGCTGGAGTGGACCGAGTTAAACAGCGGCGCTAAGCTGGAGTGGACCGAGTTAAACAGCTCCGCTAAGATGGAGTGGACCGAGTTAAACAGCATCACTAAGCTGGAGTGGACCGAGTTAAACAGCTCCGCTAAGATGGAGTGGACCGAGTTAAACAGCATCACTAAGCTGGAGTGGACCGAGTTAAACAGCGGCGCTAAGCTGGAGTGGACCGAGTTAAACAGCTCCGCTAAGCTGGAGTGGACCGAGTTAAACAGCGGCGCTAAGCTGGAGTGGACCGAGTTAAACAGCATCACTAAGCTGGAGTGGACCGAGTTAAACAGCGGCGCTAAGCTGGAGTGGACCAAGTTAAACAGCTCCGCTAAGCTGGAGTGGACCGAGTTAAACAGCGGCGCTAAGCTGGAGTGGACCGAGTTAAACAGCTCCGCTAAGATGGAGTGGACCGAGTTAAACAGCGGCGCTAAGCTGGAGTGGACCGAGTTAAACAGCGGCGCTAAGCTGGAGTGGACCGAGTTAAACAGCGGCGCTAAGCTGGAGTGGACCGAGTTAAACAGCATCACTAAGCTGGAGTGGACCGAGTTAAACAGCATCACTAAGCTGGAGTGGACCGAGTTAAACAGCGGCGCTAAGCTGGAGTGGACCGAGTTAAACAGCGGCGCTAAGCTGGAGTGGACCGAGTTAAACAGTGAATAGTGCTTTTTTATGGAGGTGCAGTGGACACACATGGGTTGAGGCGGAGGATAAATGAGCAGATGTCTCAGTGTGAAGCTCGAGCAGCTGATCGAACCCTCGTCTCCTGGATCGATAAGCGTCTCTCCGTGGTTCCTCTCTCTCTCTCTCTCTCTCTCTCTCTCTGCCTTCCTCTACAAATTCTCTCTTTCTGTCTCTGTTGGACTGCGTTCCTCTCAGTAACCTCCATCATTCTCTCTCTCTCTTTTTTCTTTCTCTTACTCCCTCTCTTCATCTCCTGTTCACTCTCCATATCCTCCATCACACTCCTCTTTCTCGCTCTCTTTCTCTCTCTTCATTTCCTATTCAGTCTCTGTTTCCTCCATCCACTATTTTCTCTCTCTCTCTTATCTCCTGTTCCCTCTCCGTATCCTCCATCTCCCCCCACCTCTCTTTTTCTTTCTCACCTCTCCTCTCTCCCTCTCCATATCCTCCATCTTTCTTTCTCTCTTCATCTTCTGTTCACTCTCCATATCCTCCATTTCTCTCTCTCTCTCTCCATATCCTCCATCTCTCTTTCTCTCTCTTCATCTTCTGTTCACTCTCCATATCCTCCATCTCTCTTTGTCTCTCTTCATCTTCTGTTCACTCTCCATATCCTCCATCACTCTTTTCTCTCTCTCCCTCTCTTCATCTCCTGTTCACTCTCTATCCTCCATCATGAGTCATGTGACAGTGTGGTGTGATGAAGCGGAGATCCTGTTCCCTCTTTAACGCCTCGTCCCGAACTCTTTTATTCCTCTCGTACTTGAGCAGTTTGTCAAAAGGAGGCGACGTCGTACATTTTACCATTAATGATGCAGAATATCTGAAAAACAACTTCCTTCCTGTTGTCACTTACGCTGTAGCAGCCACGCAGACATCCCCTCAGCCGCCTCTTTATTCTCTCTCTTCTAGTTAATAAGACGAAGCAGAAAGCAACCAAACTCCGACACTGACCCTGACACTGGAGACTCCTTCCATATGATGATCACATGCCTTTTTAAAGCAGTAACATGGAGACGATACAAATTCAACTGCAAGTCAGGCTTTTCAGAGAAACACGCGACATGAGCGTTAATAAAAGGTGTGATATTTTCAGATTTATTATATTTGTATTTTCCACCTAAGAGCAGAATTCAATTTAAAAAAAAAAAAATAATGCTTGTGATTGTGAAAGAAATAGTATTTTTTAATGACATTTAAATTAAATATAAAAGATGATATTATTTATATAATTTTAACTAGATAAAGGAAAATGATTATAATAAATGTATTGAGATGAGAGACAGAAGCGTGTAGTGACGGTCAATCGTTTGATCTTCATATCTTCAGGCTAAACTGAGCAAGAGTCGTGTGATCTCGGGGTTCGACTCCGTTATCAGTCAATGGGTTTATCCGGAAGATCGGGCAGAAGAGCGCTGCGGAGAGTCCAGTCAGGAGAAACAAAAAGGCAGGTGTCAGCATTACAGCTGCAGAGGCAGGAGATGGACAGTGTTCTGTGGAAAAGGGCCATTTCAGTGAGATTACGGATGTGCGGCGAAGCCGAAAAGAAAAAGTCGGGGTCAAAGGCACGGGGTTTGTCTCCGCTTCCGACTCCGCTAGTTTCTTTTCATCAACCAGATCTCATTAAACATGGCCGTCACTAGCCGTTTGACAAGCCTAGACAACGAGGCTCATAAATTTCCAACCGGACGTCTGAATACAACAAATAGAACTGCAGGCAGCGATTAAGGGGGCCAAGCACTGTTTGGCTCCACTCCTTAGTGACAGAAACCAAACAGATGAAACCCGAAAAGCTAAACATCAAGCCTTTTCTTAGCTTTTGCACCACTTCCTGTTTCCATTAGGTCATGTTATAAAGCCTACGCGACGGGTTTGGTGTCGAAATGTTAAAAAAAAATGCCGAGATTTGCAATCACTTCCTGTCTGGTGACCGTGCCATCAAATGTGTTTGTGTTACACACATCTGTCCACATCTGAAAAACAGGTTTTGTGAAGATAATTGGGACAAAATTTGTTTTTAGAGGCATAAAAGAAAAAAACTCTGTGACCCCAGGGAATCAAGAGAAAGATGAATCGTGCTTTTTTCTGTTTCATATGCTCAGTTTTATTGGTTTGTGAATTACAGCACCCCCTAGAGGTCAATTGTCTTTCAAAAATAATTCTCTAAAGAGCTTTTTTATATTTCACTCACCTGCTAAATTTTGGTGTGTTTAAGTCACAGTGTTGCAGAGACACGCCTCCATGTTTGGTCTTGTGATGCTGCATGCTGACCGGCTGACTGACTGGACGTCGACATGGCAGCATCAGATCGAATATTCGTCCACGTTGTGTCTGAAATGTCAGAGAATTGTTCACAGGCACGCCGCTGATGTTTACTATAAGAGCATGACTGTGAGAATAGTTTCACTGTAATGTCAAGATGTGTCCTGCTGGTGGCGCTAGAGAGCGATCGTGATGTAGATGAGCTGCTGTGAAGCTGGAGACTGTGGGGTGGACTGTCCTAGACCCCCGTGTGAAAATGTGTGTATTAAAGGAAGAATTAAACACACACTCGTCTTCGGTGCTTGGCCCCCTAATGAAAGTGATCTGGTCTCAGGACGAGTTTCCTGCTCTCCTGGGTTTAAACCATCAGCTCTGTCCTTCTCCTCAGTCCTGCCTCCAAACCTCGCTCTCTCCAGCTCTCTCTCTCTCTCTCTCTCTCTCTCTCTCCAGATCTGTCTCTCTGGGCCTGCCGAGCTGTCGTGCTGTGAACAGACAGACACATAAACAATCCGCAGGACCCTGTGTGTGTGTGTGTGTCCAGGAATTCTGACTGCACCATTAAATCCTTTCCTTTCTATAAAGATTATACTGCTGTGCAATGTGTGTGTGTGTGTGTGCGCGTGTGTGTGTGTGTGTGTTGCTGGTAACTGACTGTGTAACACCTGAACAAACGTCTCGAGTCTCCTGATGACACGTCACATGCAGACCGTGTGTGTGTGTGTTTATTAAGCAAGTGTGATTGTTGTTGTGTGTTTAAGCGTACTGCAGGAAGTCTGATTGTGTTATATGGTAAAAAAAAAAAAAAGTGTGTGTGTTTGTTAAGCAAGTGTTTAAGCTTACTTCAGAATGTGTGTGTGTGTGTGTGTGTATGTGATTGTAGAATACTCAAGAGCATGTGTGTGTGTGTGTTAGTGTTGTCATTTAAAGACAACCTTGAGCAGTTGTCATGCTTACCACTTCACACACACACACACACAGAGGCATGTCCACTGAAAGCTGCTGGGTGAGTTCACTTTTGAAATCTTCAGAGAAAGAGAGTGCACTTTCGTGGGTGTGCGTGTGTGTGTGTGTGTGTGGGTGGGTGTGTGTGTGTGTAGAAGTGTGAGTGTAGAAGTGTGAGTGTGAGTCTTTAATGTTATTTAAGGAAGTGTGTGATTGTAGTGTGCTTTAAAGTGCACGTTTGTGACTTGAGTGAGAACAATAATGGCGCGCACACACAAACACAGTCATTTAAGGACAACCCTGAGTAACTACACACACACACACACACAGCTGCTGCATGAGATCCCTTCAACCCACGTGGATTCTTTAAAGACAGACTCTGTGTGTGTGTGTGTGTGTGTGTGTGTGTGTGTGTGTGTTTTTATATCTGGGCTGGAACCAAACATCTCAGCAGGTTCTGGCAGATCCCCACAAGAACAATGTTTTAAAAAAAAACCAGACAGAGTGTAGTGTTAGTTCCTGAGGTGAAGGTTATCGTTAGAGATTATTTAGCGTAGCGTTAATGAGCAGCATTAATCACTGGGTCCTCATAAGGATAGTAAGACGTGTGTGTGTGTGTGTGTGTGCTCTCTCACTCCTGGTTGCGGCGGCGTGTTCGTGCATCACAGTTGGGTGACGTGTGAGCTTCAGCGTGCCGTTTCAGGCTGTTTGAGACGCGCGCTCTCGGGATGGTTATGAATGTTTAATGAGCTTTTGATCAGTGTGATCTGTGATCCTCGGCGCTGCAGGCGTTCCGGCTCCGCGCTCGCTCCGCCGCGGCTACGTGTTTCCTGCGGAACGGGAGAGAGGGGGGAAAAAACCCACTGCACGTGGGGATGATTAGAACAAGGAGCATAATTAGATCAGACACCAGGATGTGTGTGCGCTTGCTCAAGAGGCGTCTGGTGTGTGTGTGTGTGAGAGAGAGCGCGAGCAAGAGCAAGGAGTGAGAGAGAGAGAGAGAGAGAGAGAGACGCTGTCAGCATATCTGTCTGGACCGGATTTTTCTTTTCTTTTTTTTCCTTCCCCCAATACAACTGTGAGCTTTCAGCGTGTGCATAAAAACGAGAGAGAGAGAGAGAGAGAGAGAGAGAGAGAGAGAGAGAGAGAGAATTTGACAGCAAAAGTGTGTGTGTGTCTGTGTGTGTGTGTGTGTGTGTGTGTGTGTGTGTGTGTGTGTGTGTTGCCTCAAGGCACTCACATATTCCCTCTCTGTGTGTCTGTGTGCGTCGCTGTCCCACACGGTGTCCTCCTTGGACCAACAACTTGGCCAGGTTCCCAGACGCACACACACACACACACACCGAGCAGTGCCAGGCGGAGGCGGGACGTAATGTCAGCCGGCTGCACGAGCTCTCAGCGTGATTACAAAGTGATGCAATCTCTCCGTTCACATCACGACGCCTGCACTGCCAAACAATCCTGATTTTTTTCTCCAACACGGCTCAGATCACAGGCGTGGACGCCGCTCAGCTCAGACTCCTTCCCCTAATGAAATGATTCTTAATTAACATTTAACTTCATCAATTTGTGTGGGAGGAGCCAGAGAGGAGGGAACGAACAGCACACACACTCACACACACACTCGTGATTATTAACGCGGCTAATTGATGCGGCGCTGAACTTTAACCTCAGTAACTAAAAGGAAACACTCAGATTCTTTTTTCCCAGGTTTTCGGGTTAGTTTTGAAATAAAAGCTCCAGTTTACCTGCTGGGAAAATCCCCACATGGTCAGAACTGATCTGGTCCCAGAGACATCTGGTCCCCACAAAGATTTCAAACAAAAACAACACACACACACACACACAGAGCTATAGGTTTCTCAGCAAGCCTGTCTCACTCTACTAATTAGAAACAGCACACGGTGTGTGTGTGTGTGTGTGTGTGTGTATAAAGAAATGTAGGTGTTGAGTGTTTCCCCACTGAGAAGCCGAGATAAACACTCCAAATCTTTCCAAACGGCTTTATGTTAAACAGCACAACACTTCCGTAGCGTAATGAGAGACGCGGTGATGTCATCATTCAGAGTGTCTCTGGAGTTTTAGATCGGAATTAAAGGCATGTGTTCGGATCTGGACAGATCACGGAACGCTGTGAACCCCGTCTGATCCGGCCGGCCGCTACAGACAGAGTTATATCCTGAAGCACTGCTCTTTCCCTCTACTGCTGAAAACAAGACCAAAACAGGACAGTAAGGTGATGGAGGGTGTGTGTTATGATGTGCGTCGAGGGGTGCGTCGAAGGGCGTGTCTGAGGGCGTGTCAAGGGCCATGTCAGGGTGTGTGTCTGAGGGTGTGTCAAGGGGCGTTTCACTGTGTGTGTGTCTGAGGGTGTGTCAAGGGGAGTGTCAGTGTGTGTGTGTCTGAGGGTTTGTCGAGGGGCATGTCAGTGTTTGTGTCTGAGGGTGTGTCAAGGGGAGTGTCAGTGTGTGTGTGTGTGTGTGTGTCTGAGGGTGTGTCAAGGGGAGTGTCAGTGTGTGTGTGTGTGTGTGTCTGAGGGTGTGTCAAGGGGAGTGTCAGTGTGTGTCTGAGGGTGTGTTAAGGGGCATGTCAGTGTGTGTTTGAGGGTGTGTCGGGGGGAGTGTCAGTGTGTGTGTGTGTGTTTGAGGGTGTGTCGAGGAGTGTGTCAGTGTGTGTCTTAGGGTGTGTCGAGGGGCGTGTCAGGGTGTGTGTCGAGGGGCATTTCACAGTGTGTGTGTCTGAGGGTGTGTCAAGGGGAGTGTCAGTGTGTGTCTGAGGGTGTGTTAAGGGGCATGTCAGTGTGTGTTTGAGGGTGTGTCGGGGGGAGTGTCAGTGTGTGTGTGTGTTTGAGGGTGTGTCGAGGAGCGTGTCAGTGTGTGTCTTAGGATGTGTCAAGGGCATTTCACAGTGTGTGTGTCTGAGGGTGTGCTGAGGGGCATGTCAGTGTGTGTCTAAAGGTGTGTCGAGGGGCATGTCAGGGTGTGTCTGAGGGTGTGTTGAAGGGGCGTGCCAGTTTGTGTGTCTGATGGTCTGTCGAGGGCCGTGTCAGTGTGTGTGTGTGTGAGGGTGTGTCGAGGGGCATGTCAGGGTGTGTGTCTGAGGGTGTGTCAAGGGGAGTGTCATTGTGTGTGTCTGAGGGTGTTGAGGGGCATGTAATTGTGTGTGTCTGAGGGTGTGTCAAGGGGAGTGTCATTGTGTGTGTCTGAGGGTGTGTCAAGGGGCATGTCATTGTGTGTGTCTGAGGGTGTGTCAAGGGGCATGTCATTGTGTGTGTCTGAGGGTGTGTCAAGGGGCATGTCATTGTGTGTGTCTGAGGGTGTGTCAAGGGGCATGTCATTGTGTGTGTCTGAGGGTGTGTCAAGGGGCATGTCATTGTGTGTGTCTGAGGGTGTGTCGAGGGGCATGTCATTGTGTGTGTCTGAGGGTGTGTCGAGGGGCATGTCATTGTGTGTGTCTGAGGGTGTGTCGAGGGGCATGTCATTGTGTGTGTCTGAGGGTGTGTCAAGGGGCATGTCATTGTGTGTGTCTGAGGGTGTGTCAAGGGGCATGTCATTGTGTGTGTCTGAGGGTGTGTCAAGGGGCATGTCATTGTGTGTGTCTGAGGGTGTGTCAAGGGGCATGTCATTGTGTGTGTCTGAGGGTGTGTCAAGGGGCATGTCATTGTGTGTGTCTGAGGGTGTGTCAAGGGGCATGTCATTGTGTGTGTCTGAGGGTGTGTCAAGGGGCATGTCATTGTGTGTGTCTGAGGGTGTGTCAAGGGGCATGTCATTGTGTGTGTCTGAGGGTGTGTCAAGGGGCATGTCATTGTGTGTGTCTGAGGGTGTGTCAAGGGGCATGTCATTGTGTGTGTCTGAGGGTGTGTCAAGGGGCATGTCATTGTGTGTGTCTGAGGGTGTGTCAAGGGGCATGTCATTGTGTGTGTCTGAGGGTGTGTCAAGGGGCATGTCATTGTGTGTGTCTGAGGGTGTGTCAAGGGGCATGTCATTGTGTGTGTCTGAGGGTGTTGAGGGGCATGTCATTGTGTGTGTCTGAGGGTGTGTCAAGGGGCATGTCATTGTGTGTGTCTGAGGGTGTGTCAAGGGGCATGTCATTGTGTGTGTCTGAGGGTGTGTCAAGGGGCATGTCATTGTGTGTGTCTGAGGGTGTCAAGGGGCATGTCATTGTGTGTGTCTGAGGGTGTGTCAAGGGGCATGTCATTGTGTGTGTCTGAGGGTGTGTCAAGGGGCATGTCATTGTGTGTGTCTGAGGGTGTGTCAAGGGGCATGTCATTGTGTGTGTCTGAGGGTGTGTCAAGGGGCATGTCATTGTGTGTGTCTGAGGGTGTGTCAAGGGGCATGTCATTGTGTGTGTCTGAGGGTGTGTCAAGGGGCATGTCATTGTGTGTGTCTGAGGGTGTTGAGGGGCATGTCATTGTGTGTGTCTGAGGGTGTTGAGGGGCATGTCATTGTGTGTGTCTGAGGGTGTGTCAAGGGGCATGTCATTGTGTGTGTCTGAGGGTGTGTCAAGGGGCATGTCATTGTGTGTGTCTGAGGGTGTTGAGGGGCATGTCATTGTGTGTGTCTGAGGGTGTGTCGAGGGGCATGTCATTGTGTGTGTCTGAGGGTGTTGAGGGGCATGTCATTGTGTGTGTCTGAGGGTGTTGAGGGGCATGTCATTGTGTGTGTCTGAGGGTGTGTCGAGGGGCATGTCATTGTGTGTGTCTGAGGGTGTGTCAAGGGGCATGTCATTGTGTGTGTCTGAGGGTGTGTCAAGGGGCATGTCATTGTGTGTGTCTGAGGGTGTTGAGGGGCATGTCATTGTGTGTGTCTGAGGGTGTGTCGAGGGGCATGTCATTGTGTGTGTCTGAGGGTGTGTCAAGGGGCATGTCATTGTGTGTGTCTGAGGGTGTTGAGGGGCATGTCATTGTGTGTGTCTGAGGGTGTGTCGAGGGGCATGTCATTGTGTGTGTCTGAGGGTGTGTCAAGGGGCATGTCATTGTGTGTGTCTGAGGGTGTGTCGAGGGGCATGTCGCCGTGTGTGTCTGAGGGTGTTGAGGGGCATGTCATTGTGTGTGTCTGAGGGTGTTGAGGGGCATGTCATTGTGTGTGTCTGAGGGTGTGTCGAGGGGCATGTCATTGTGTGTGTCTGAGGGTGTGTCAAGGGGCATGTCATTGTGTGTGTCTGAGGGTGTGTCGAGGGGCATGTCGCCGTGTGTGTCTGAGGGTGTTGAGGGGCATGTCATTGTGTGTGTCTGAGGGTGTGTCAAGGGGCATGTCATTGTGTGTGTCTGAGGGTGTGTCAAGGGGCATGTCATTGTGTGTGTCTGAGGGTGTCAAGGGGCATGTAAGGGTATGTGTCTGAGGGTGTGTCGAGGGACGTGTCAGTGTGTGTGTCTGAGGGTGTGTCAAGGGGCATGTCATTGTGTGTGTCTGAGGGTGTTGAGGGGCATGTCATTGTGTGTGTCTGAGGGTGTGTCGAGGGGCATGTCATTGTGTGTGTCTGAGGGTGTCAAGGGGCATGTCATTGTGTGTGTCTGAGGGTGTCAAGGGGCATGTAAGGGTATGTGTCTGAGGGTGTTGAGGGGCATGTCATTGTGTGTGTCTGAGGGTGTTGAGGGGCATGTCATTGTGTGTGTCTGAGGGTGTGTCGAGGGGCATGTCATTGTGTGTGTCTGAGGGTGTGTCGAGGGGCATGTCATTGTGTGTGTCTGAGGGTGTGTCAAGGGGCATGTCATTGTGTGTGTCTGAGGGTGTGTCGAGGGGCATGTCATTGTGTGTGTCTGAGGGTGTGTCAAGGGGCATGTCATTGTGTGTGTCTGAGGGTGTGTCGAGGGGCATGTCGCCGTGTGTGTCTGAGGGTGTGTCAAGGGGCATGTCATTGTGTGTGTCTGAGGGTGTCGAGGGGCATGTCATTGTGTGTGTCTGAGGGTGTGTCAAGGGGCATGTCATTGTGTGTGTCTGAGGGTGTGTCAAGGGGCATGTCATTGTGTGTGTCTGAGGGTGTCAAGGGGCATGTAAGGGTATGTGTCTGAGGGTGTGTTGAGGGACGTGTCAGTGTGTGTGTCTGAGGGTGTGTCAAGGGGCATGTCATTGTGTGTGTCTGAGGGTGTTGAGGGGCATGTCATTGTGTGTGTCTGAGGGTGTGTCGAGGGGCATGTCATTGTGTGTGTCTGAGGGTGTTGAGGGGCATGTCATTGTGTGTGTCTGAGGGTGTTGAGGGGCATGTCATTGTGTGTGTCTGAGGGTGTGTCGAGGGGCATGTCATTGTGTGTGTCTGAGGGTGTGTCGAGGGGCATGTAAGGGTATGTGTCTGAGGGTGTGTCGAGGGACGTGTCAGTGTGTGTGTCTGAGGGTGTGTCGAGGGACGTGTCAGTGTGTGTGTCTGAGGGTGTGTCGAGGGACGTGTCAGTGTGTGTGTCTGAGGGTGTGTCAAGGGGCATGTCATTGTGTGTGTCTGAGGGTGTCGAGGGGCATGTCATTGTGTGTGTCGGGGTGTATGTTTGAGGGTTTGTTGACGGGTGTGTCAATGTATGTCAGCGTTTGTCTGAGGGCGTGTCAAGGGCCATGTCAGGGTGTGTCGAGGGGCATGTCAGGTCGGTGTCTAAGGGGGTGTCTGGGGGTCTATTGAGGGGCGTGTCTGAAGCTGTGTCAAGTGGCATGTAAGGGTGTGTGTGTCTGTTGAGAGACATCAGTTGAGGGGCATGTCTGGTGGGTGTGATGAGAGGCGTGTCTGAGGGTGTGTTGAAGGGCATGTCTGGTGGGTGTGATGAGAGGCGTGTCTGAGGGAGTGTTGAAGGGCATGTCTGGTGGGTGTGATGAGAGGCGTGTCTGAGGGTGTGTTGAAGGGCATGTCTGGTGGGTGTGATGAGAGGCGTGTCTGAGGGTGTGTTGAAGGGCATGTCTGGTGGGTGTGATGAGAGGCGTGTCTGAGGGAGTGTTGAAGGGCATGTCTGGTGGGTGTGATGAGAGGCGTGTCTGAGGGAGTGTTGAGGGGCATGTCTGGTGGGTGTGCTGAGAGGCGTGTCTGAGGGTGTGTTGAAGGGCATGTCTGGTGGGTGTGCTGAGAGGCGTGTCTGAGGGTGTGTTGAAGGGCATGTCTGGTGGGTGTGATGAGAGGCGTGCCTGAGGGTGTGTTGAAGGGCATGTCTGGTGGGTGTGATGAGAGGCGTGTCTGAGGGTGTGTTGAAGGGCATGTCTGGTGGGTGTGATGAGAGGCGTGTCTGAGGGTGTGTTGAAGGGCATGTCTGGTGGGTGTGATGAGAGGCGTGTCTGAGGGTGTGTTGAAGGGCATGTCTGGTGGGTGTGATGAGAGGCGTGTCTGAGGGTGTGTTGAAGGGCATGTCTGGTGGGTGTGATGAGAGGCGTGTCTGAGGGTGTGTTGAAGGGCATGTCTGGTGGGTGTGATGAGAGGCGTGTCTGAGGGTGTGTTGAAGGGCATGTCTGGTGGGTGTGATGAGAGGCGTGTCTGAGGTTGTGTCAGGGAGTTGCTTAACGCAGGGCAGATACCTGCTACATACGAGACGTGGTCATGTGACGTATTAATGCTCAGGTGTAGTGTATTTGGCCACGCCCCCATCACCAGTTCATATATGAGGTGTGTGTAATACACAGAGAGTCAGAGTCACTACCGACATCCTCCAACATCTGAGTACTACTACAGAGAGCTAAAATAACATCCTGTGTGTGTGTGTGTGTGAGTCTGAGTGTGTGTGTGTGTGTGTGTGTACCTCCGCCTTACCTTC
>NC_080736.1:17997058-18002058 GCF_019097595.1 Hemibagrus wyckioides | reverse complement strand
CTCCTAACAGCCAAGAACACACACACACACACACACACACACACACACACTCTTCAGGCACATGTACACCCTGTGTGTTCTGTTTACCATATTTCTATTCATAGCTATGTGTATTACACACACACACACACACACACACCCTGGGGGAGAACCCCATTACAGAGATGATGAGGGTTTAGAGATCTTTCCACCTGAGGTGACCTGAGACCTGATTGTGTGTTTGAGAGTGGGAGGGGCAGACACACACACACACACACACACACACGCGTTATCACAGCACCAGGACGCAGTGACTGCAGTCTGACCTGCAGCAGTACAACAAACACTGATAGTGATTTCTCTGCATTACGCCTCATTAATGACATTCATCACTCACTTTAAACCACATTCTGTGTGTGTGTGTGTGTGTGTGTGCATGTGTGTGTGTGTGTGTGTGTGTGCGTGGGGGGGTTTAGCGGATGGGTCGGTGTAATAACGGTGTGTAAACAGTCGTGCTGCTGGAGGCGGAGTGTGTGAGTGACAGGAGCAATAGCAGTCCTCTTTGCATCATCCAGGTTTCATAGCTGTGTGTGTGTGTGTGTGTGTGTGTGTGAGTGTGTGTGTGTGTGTTTGCACATCATTGCCAGTCAACAGCATGTCTGTTTCTCATCTTACCAGCTAAATCTAGCTGTGGATTGTGTGTGTGTGTGTGTGTGTGTGTGTGGTTAATAGATCCAGTCCCCTTTTATGTAACCATTAAAAATAGTTATGATAAAATAGTCATTTGTACATCAGACTAATTGCTCATGATGTTTTGCCCCAAAAAACTCACCTACACTCGACATAATTAATGAATATTCATGATTATGCAAATGAGCAGCGCGCCCATGTCCTTTTTCCAGTTAGTGAAGCTGCTGGTAAACTGGTGAGAGTGATTTCAGTATCAGTCTCACTGTACACCACTGGTTATATAAACACACTGGATATACTGGTGAAAAGGAAAGAGAGAATGTGTGAAAGAAGGGAAAAATTAAATTAAATTAATTAATAAATTACATTTATTTTAAATTGTATTCTAAATTAATACATTAATTCAATAAATAAAATAAAAAATTATATAATTAAAAATAGCCAAAAAAAAAATCGAAAAGAAAAATAATAACAAATATAAATAAATAAATAAATAAATAAATAATAAAAAAAAAACAATCAGAAAGAAAGAAAACTAAAATTAATGAATAAACAAAAACATTCAAAATACAGGTTCAACAAATAAAAAGAAAGGAAGGAAAAATATCACAGATCACAGATGTTCTATCAATATCACGTCCTTTTTTCCCCCCAAACAAACACACAAATTCACACAAAAGAGAAGTCGTGTGTGTGAGTGTGTGTGTGTGTGTGCTGAATATTTCTATATTTTTTTTAATATGTGTTCTAATAATCGTGGTCCTGAAGTGTAAAAGGTCGACCAATTAGAGGAGAGACAGGAGCTGAACACGTCTAACACTCAGTCAGGCAGAGAGAGAGACAGAGACAGAGAGAGAGAGAGAGAGAGAGAGAGAGAGAGAGAGAGAGAGAGATCATCACTAACCTCAAGAGCACTACATTCTGAGTAGGGTTCATTAAGGAGAGAGAGAGAGAGAGAGAGAGAGAGAGAGAGAGAGAGATTCCACACGAACCCAACATGATATTTTGCCTGTAGAAACATGGAGGGATGTAAAGAGGAGAATTAAACAATGAAGAAAGGGAAAAAGGAAAAGAGCGATGGATTTCCTGCAGGGGAAACATGAGGAGAGAGAGATCAGGGAAGAAGGAAAGAAGAAAATCAGAAAGTGTGAAAATGTCACAAAATAGTGAGGAATAAATATAGGAGTGACGGAGAACAGAAAGAGCGGTCAGAGTGACCATGCTGGCTCCTGGACACCACAGAAAGCTCCTACAATGGACACATGAGCGTTAGAACTGGACCATGGAACAGTGGTAGAAGGAGGTCTGGTTTATTTTACATCATGTGGAGGACAGGTGTGTGTGTGTGTGTGTGTGTGTGTCTAACCTTTGGAAGAGATAGCACCAGGATGGAAAGAATGTGAGCTGGTGGAGGCAGTGTGCTGATCTGGACAATGTTCTGCTGAGAACCCTTGGGTTCTGGAGTTCATATGGATGTTACTTTGACATGTAAAACCTACCAAAAACACAGTGCTGCAGATCGAGTACATCCATTTATGGCCCCAGTATTCCATACCAGTAGCTCAGTGGGTAAAAAGTTAGATTACTGCACCAAAGGTTGCAGGTTCAATTCCTAGGACCTCCAAGCTGCTGCTGCAGGTGCATTGAGTGAAGTCCTTGGTCTAGTCTAATTAATCATTTGGGTCAAGTTTCTCAAACGAATCTGTAAGACTGGTTTGAGAACATGATGAAGAGTTCAGGATGTGTGAGATTTCTGGTTTGAATCTCTGCCTGCTGTGAGCCATTTATTGGACAAAAGTTTCCCCTGTCCTACAGTGGTGTACTGGTTAGAGCCCTGGGCGCTGGGGCATGAGGTACTTGGTTTAAGGCAATAGGGACTTCTAGGGTTCCAGGGCAACACTTTATTAAGACAAAAGTCCAATAAGCAACAGTCCCACCTGGCCTGCAGGGGTCTAGTGGTTAGAGCAATTGGTTCTGGTGCATGAGGTCCTTGGTTCAAGTCTTCATGGTTTTGCCTTAGCGGCTGCTGGGGCTCTAGGTCAACACTTTATTAAGACAAAAGTCCAACAAGCAAGCATTACACCTGTCCTGCAGTGGTTTAGAGTTTAGAACATGGTGCATGTGCCCTCTGGTTTAAGTCTGCATGTATTTCCTTTAACTCAACAACATTTAGTTTCCAGAAGGTGAGAAGATCTATAAAGCAGGGTGGTTGTATGAGATCTTGTAGCTCATGTGGATGAGCGTTGCCGCTGGATTGAGAGGTTGCTGGTTCAAACTCCAGCCAGGATTCCAGGATTTGTGAAAGGTTCAGGAGGGCATGACACATCCCCCAGCACTATTTTCCTCAACCACTACACTCACACACTCCTCAAACGTCGCTCCTCTCACAACACCAGATGAGACTGAACCAGAAACCACAAGCTATCAAGCCCAGGACTTTACCAATACACCACACGCAGCGTCTTTGTCTTTTAACATGACATCATAACAAACTTACTTTAACTTGCTGTTTGACTGGATAAGCTCCTGGATCAGCGCTTGTCCATCAGCATCGTCTTCAGCGTCTGGGGGAGGACATGTGACTGGTCAGAAAGTGCTGAGTAATTATAAGTTGAGTACAGTCACATGGACATAAAATCTTTGATGATAGTGAATTTTTGTGTAAAACCACAGAAGGAGTCTCCAGTGTCAGCACTTTGGGGAGATGTTTGGATTTCATTAGGTTTCTTGTTTACAGAATTCATCCGATAAGGTTGAATGGACGCATTTTAAACATTTTGTCATGAGGCTGACCATCACACTGTGTGGTGTCATTTGCCCGTGAGTTTGACCTTCCAGAATGCAGTTTAAATGCAGCTTCAAAGAGCTCTAAACCATCCCAGCCCAGGAAGAAGGCTCTTATCTAGACAAACCATGCACTTCCTTGGTCTTTGCACGTTCGCTTTGTAAACACTGGGTCTGTAGCTCCACGTACATCACACGTGACCTTCCGTCAAGATTACGTAGTACATCTGAGAGCTAGTGCTAGACGAGCTTTTGTGGTTAAAAAGTGTACAATTCAATGATTTGGAGGGGTGTCCCAAAACTTTTGGCAATATAGTCTATGTGTTTATTTGACTTCACATATAAATATAGCATTTATCATAAAAATTGTAGAGTTTGTAATGTAAAGCTCCTTGAATTTATGCAACACATTTTTATGTATTTATATTAATTATTTATATTAATTTATTATAAATTATAAATGTAGAGTGGTGATGTGTGGTGTTCCTGGATGTAGAGTGGTGATGTGTGGTGTTCCTGGATGTAGAGTGGTGATGTGTGGTGTTCCTGGATGTAGAGTGGTGATGTGTGGTGTTCCTGGATGTAGAGTGGTGAAGTGTGGTGTTCCTGGATGTAGAGTGGTGATGTGTGGTGTTCCTGGATGTAGAGTGGTGATGTGTGGTGTTCCTGGATGTAGAGTGGTGATGTGTGGTGTTCCTGGATGTAGAGTGGTGATGTGTGGTGTTCCTGGATGTAGAGTGGTGATGTGTGGTGTTCCTGGATGTAGAGTGGTGATGTGTGGTGTTCCTGGATGTAGAGTGGTGATGTGTGGTGTAGAGTGGTGATGTGTGGTGTTCCTGGATGTAGAGTGGTGATGTGTGGTGTAGAGTGGTGATGTGTGGTGTTCCTGGATGTAGAGTGGTGATGTGTGGTGTTCCTGGATGTAGAGTGGTGAAGTGTGGTGTTCCTGGATGTAGAGTGGTGATGTGTGGTGTTCCTGGATGTAGAGTGGTGATGTGTGGTGTTCCTGGATGTAGAGTGGTGATGTGTGGTGTTCCTGGATGTAGAGTGGTGATGTGTGGTGTTCCTGGATGTAGAGTGGTGATGTGTGGTGTTCCTGGATGTAGAGTGGTGATGTGTGGTGTTCCTGGATGTAGAGTGGTGAAGTGTGGTGTTCCTGGATGTAGAGTGGTGATGTGTGGTGTTCCTGGATGTAGAGTGGTGATGTGTGGTGTTCCTGGATGTAGAGTGGTGATGTGTGGTGTTCCTGGATGTAGAGTGGTGATGTGTGGTGTTCCTGGATGTAGAGTGGTGATGTGTGGTGTTCCTGGATGTAGAGTGGTGATGTGTGGTGTAGAGTGGTGATGTGTGGTGTTCCTGGATGTAGAGTGGTGATGTGTGGTGTAGAGTGGTGATGTGTGGTGTTCCTGGATGTAGAGTGGTGATGTGTGGTGTTCCTGGATGTAGAGTGGTGAAGTGTGGTGTTCCTGGATGTAGAGTGGTGATGTGTGGTGTTCCTGGATGTAGAGTGGTGATGTGTGGTGTTCCTGGATGTAGAGTGGTGATGT
>NC_080736.1:17959558-17987058 GCF_019097595.1 Hemibagrus wyckioides | reverse complement strand
ACACGTACACAGGCCACGCCTCCTTTACTTAAACAGACACACACAGGCCATGCCTCCTTTAATGACGACCACCACACACAGGCCACACCTCCTTTATTGGGACAAACACACATACAAGCCATGCCTCCTTCACTGTGACTGACACACAAGCCACGCCTCCTTCACTGTGACTGATACCTTCACTGGTACCTTCACTGGTACCAACAGGTACACCAAGTCTAACACACAAACTAGCTTTACAGTAAATGCAAACACACAGGCCACACTTCCTTTACTAGGACCAAACACACACACACACACACAGGCCACGCTTCCTTTACTAGGACCAAACACACACACACACACACAGGCCACGCTTCCTTTACTAGGACCAAACACACACACACACACACACACACACAGGCCACGCTTCCTTTACTAGGACCAAACACACACACACACACACAGGCCACACTTCCTTTACTAGGACCAAACACACACACACACACACACAGGCCACACTTCCTTTACTAGGACCAAACACACACACACACACACACACACAGGCCACGCTTCCTTTACTAGGACCAAACACACACACACACACACAGGCCACGCTTCCTTTACTAGGACCAAACACACACACACACACACACAGGCCACGCTTCCTTTACTAGGACCAAACACACACACACACACACACACACACACACAGGCCACGCTTCCTTTACTAGGACCAAACACACACACACACACACAGGCCACGCTTCCTTTACTAGGACCAAACACACACACACACACACACAGGCCACGCTTCCTTTACTAGGACCAAACACACACACACACACACACACACAGGCCACGCTTCCTTTACTAGGACCAAACACACACACACACACACAGGCCACACTTCCTTTACTAGGACCAAACACACACACACACACACAGGCCACGCTTCCTTTACTAGGACCAAACACACACACACACACACACACAGGCCACGCTTCCTTTACTAGGACCAAACACACACACACACACACAGGCCACGCTTCCTTTACTAGGACCAAACACACACACACACAGGCCACGCTTCCTTTACTAGGACCAAACACACACACACACAGGCCACGCTTCCTTTACTAGGACCAAACACACACACACACACAGGCCACGCTTCCTTTACTAGGACCAAACACACACACACACACACACACACAGGCCACGCTTCCTTTACTAGGACCAAACACACACACACACACACACACACACACACACACAGGCCACGCTTCCTTTACTAGGACCAAACACACACACACACACACACACAGGCCACGCTTCCTTTACTAGGACCAAACACACACACACACACACAGGCCACGCTTCCTTTACTAGGACCAAACACACACACACACACACACAGGCCACGCTTCCTTTACTAGGACCAAACACACACACACACACACACACACACACACACACAGGCCACGCTTCCTTTACTAGGACCAAACACACACACACACAGGCCACGCTTCCTTTACTAGGACCAAACACACACACACACACAGGCCATGCTTCCTTTACTAGGACCAAACACACACACACACACAGGCCACGCTTCCTTTACTAGGACCAAACACACACACACACACACACAGGCCACGCTTCCTTTACTAGGACCAAACACACACACACACACACAGGCCACGCTTCCTTTACTAGGCCCAAACACACACACACACACACACAGGCCACGCTTCCTTTACTGGGACCAAACACACACACACAGGCCATGCTTCCTTTACTGGGACCAAACACACACACACACACACACACAGGCCACGCTTCCTTTACTAGGACCAAACACACACACACACACACAGGCCACGCTTCCTTTACTAGGACCAAACACACACACACACACACAGGCCACGCTTCCTTTACTAGGACCAAACACACACACACACACACAGGCCACGCTTCCTTTACTGGGACCAAACACACACACACACACAGGCCACGCTTCCTTTACTGGGACCAAACACACACACACACACACAGGCCACGCTTCCTTTACTGGGACCAAACACACACACAGGCCACGCTTCCTTTACTGGGACCAAACACACACACAGGCCATGCTTCCTTTACTGGGACCAAACACACACACACACACAGGCCACGCTTCCTTTACTGGGACCAAACACACACACACACACACACAGGCCACGCTTCCTTTACTGGGACCAAACACACACACACACAGGCCATGCTTCCTTTACTGGGACCAAACACACACACACACACACAGGCCACGCTTCCTTTACTGGGACCAAACACACACACACACACACAGGCCACGCTTCCTTTACTGGGACCAAACACACACACACACACACAGGCCACGCTTCCTTTACTGGGACCAAACACACACACACACACAGGCCACGCTTCCTTTACTGGGACCAAACACACACACACACACAGGCCACGCTTCCTTTACTGGGACCAAACACACACACAGGCCATGCTTCCTTTACTGGGACCAAACACACACACACACACACAGGCCACGCTTCCTTTACTAGGACCAAACACACACACACACACACACACACACAGGCCACGCTTCCTTTACTAGGACCAAACACACACACACACACACAGGCCACGCTTCCTTTACTGGGACCAAACACACACACACACACACAGGCCATGCTTCCTTTACTGGGACCAAACACACACACACACACAGGCCACGCTTCCTTTACTGGGACCAAACACACACACACACACAGGCCACGCTTCCTTTACTGGGACCAAACACACACACACAGGCCACGGTTCCTTTACTGGAACCAAACACACACACACACAGGCCACGCTTCCTTTACTGGGACCAACACACACACACACACACACAGGCCACGCTTCCTTTACTGGGACCAACACACACACAGGCCACGCCTCCTGCACTGGGACTAACACACACACACAGGCCACACCTCCTGCACTGGGACCAAACACACACACAGGCCACGCCTACTGCACTGGGACCAACACACACACAGGCCACGCTTCCTTTACTGGGACCAACACACACACAGGCCACGCCTCCTTTACTGGGACCAAACACACACACAGGCCACGCCTACTGCACTGGGACTGATGTTACAGTAAACACACTAACACACACTAGCAATAATAAATAAATAATAAATAGGCTTCAGATGAACTAGCAGGACAGTAACAGAGTTCTCATTATTAGTTAACAGGCTAAATCATAAATCCGTATTTGTGGGCTAGCCTAAATAACAGATTAGCATTAAGTCATGACAGAATAACATTCTGAGGAAGGTCAGTGAATTCATTATGTCCAGCATGTGTAATAAACTCTGATCTGGGATCAGCTCTTCATCTCTCTGCCGTCAAACTCTCTGAAATAAAACCTGACCTGAGCTCAGCTGCTTTAGCGCATTAACACAGAGGAGAGTCATGCGCAAAGCGCCCCGAGTGTTAAACACAGTTCCAGCGGTCAAACGCGGAGCTCCTAATAGATCCACGGCTTAATTAGCATAATTAACATTCCTGCCGCAGGTTTATTAAGAGGACGTGACATAAATACAGCCGGATCTGTTTACACATTTTAATTACAGTTCGATTAGCGCGCCGTTTGTCAAGCTCAATTAAGCAGTATCCGCTCTGACTGACACACACACACACACACACACACACAACATATGCCTAGAGTGTGTCCTAATAGTGGGAATCAAAATGGCTGCCATCAGCCCCAAACCTCAACATCATTATTATTATTATCATTATTATTATTATTATTATTATTATTATTATTATTATTATTACCTGTCTGCACATTTTAAGTTACATTTGATTAGCAACCCAAGTACATTACTTTATAAATGCCAGCTTAATGAGACTGAGGTCAATTAAACAGTTAATGAATGAATTAATTGATCATTGTTGTAATTCTATTGCACTTCAACAATTAAACCTACAGTTAGCATAGCACATGCTAGCATAATCCAAACTCATGCTAGCTCTCTATAAGCTACAACACTGCACTTTGCTAGTCATTATAAATTACACACTTTATTTATGACATTTAACCAAGACCTGGAGGCTGTGAAACACTTTCTCACTGAATTGTTCGAGTCACTCGGAAGGAGAATAAAAAATGTTTGAAGAAATAAACACTGCGACAGGAAGGTGGGAGCGAGTGGCCATGAACCAGCGTTTCAGCGGTAAAACAACACAATGCCTGAGCCGAAAAGCTCCCACTTAGCAGCGTGACCTCTGACCTCAGAGCGGTCCAGACATAACACACCGTTAGCATAACAGTGAGAGGGATGTTTTGTGCTGCTTTGGGAGAATAGGTGTAAAGTTATCATGTAGGAGAATGTGAAGAGACTGAAGACAAACACTTTCCACCGCATTAAGTATTACAAGATAAATACATTGTATGGAAGGAAGAACGTATTTAATGCCTTTTAAAAAGAAGTTAAATCCTGTACAGAGAAAAAGCTCAAGCTCAGGTCATGTTTTATTTTCTTTTTAAATGGAAGTGAGCTAGCACGAGTTCACAATAAACTAGCTGTAAACGTGAACATTTAGGACGGGAAAATGTGGGAAACTGAGACGTGCGGAAATCAGAACGGCTTAAAAAAATCCTGAATTATTTATCCGGCGAATCTCTCGCTACGTGTGGAGAATCTTTCACGCCACAGGCCGTTATTACATCAGCCGAGCAGGCAGACAAACACATGGCTGTTTTTAAAAGCGCCCTCCGTTCACTCGCCCTCTCGGTTTCCAGCTCGGGGCGATCTCAGCCACGCCGCCGTAACGGCCGCCGCGCGACTGCGCCGGCTCCACTGAAGTTTATTAGCCGACTGTCAAGACGACGGATCCGCACAGCGGCATATTTCATGAAATTTCTGAAATTACCCAAAAGGCCTTGCGGTCTGACGCAATTCCCTTTTCAAAATGGCAGTCAAAGCTGAAAAAGTAAAGGGTATTGTTTAATGTGCTACATAAAACATTATTACTTCATTTCTTGAACTCCTCCCACTCTTGTTTCTGAGATATCCATTGTCTTCGTTCAGCTAGATAACAGCAAGCCAAGATCATGGATAATTTGCCTTATTTCGCTACATTACTAGCATGCTAGCTGGTTAGCAAAACACTACAGCTGTATAAAGGCAACAATATCAGCTACATTACTTTGCTAGCAAAATAATGCCGAAAGAGTTTAGCAAATTTGTATAGAATTTTATTAACCTCCTTATTAAACCATATCATTTGATAGCTAGTTAGCAAAGCTAGCAAGGTAGAACGCTTGCAGATATTTTGTACATGACTAAAAAGTTGATTCGAGGCAACTCAACTCGCCTCAACTTGGCTAGCTAATCAGAATGGTGGCATGGAATGGATATGACTGTGCACTAATACACAGTTTAAAAAACAAATCAACAAATTGTTATTTAGCAAAGTTCTGTTTTCCTAGCTAGTACAAGACAGTGGTGAGACCGGCCACGCTGTATCGTTTAGAGGCAGTGTCAGTGAGGAAGAGCAGAGCTGAAGATGTTGAGGTTCTCTTTGGGAGTGACACGGTTGGACAGGATTAGGAACGAGTACATCAGAGGGACAGTTCATGTTGGACGTTTGGGGGACAAAGTTAGGGAGGACAGATTAAGATGGTTTGGACATGTCCAGAGGAGGGAGAGTGAGTATATTGGTAGGAGAATGTTGGACATGGAGCTGCCAGGAAGGAGGAAAAGAGGAAGGACAAAGAGGAGGTATATAGATGTAATAAATGAGGATATGAAGCTAGTGGGTGTAAGTGTTGAGGATGCAGAAGATAGGGATAGATGGAGAGAGATGATTCTCTGTGGAGACCCCTGAAGGGAAAAGCCCAAAGAAGAAGAAGAAGAAAATGTTTTCCTAGCTAGCTAGTTGAAGTAAGTGTACGGTTTGTACATTTGATAACCGATAACCTTGATTTATAAATTACAGTAAAATCAGTTAAATCAATTGAGCTACTATTCAGTGAATTAGCACACTAGCTCAATATGATGTAGCATGTTCTCATGTCTCAGTCAGTTGTAGCTAAATTTAAGTTTAAATCATGCTAATGTTCCCATTTCAGTCATACAAGTTTAAAGAAAAGAGCAAAATCTTCAAACTGGTCTGATTTGTGGAGTTACACCATGACTAAAACTTTAAAAAACAGGAGATGGTACATAGCCCTGGGATTCGACTGACTCCTTCACTTCCTCCACAGATTCACCTTAATCCTGACTTTAGGAGTGTTTTCAACTGAACCATCGTTATTCAGACAAAAACACGAAACCTGCCTTTGTGTTCAGAGAGGTTTTTTTTTTGCTGCCATCAAGACATTCGACTCCAGGAGGAAACGCCTTGTAAGCAAATCCACCGGCTGGAGCTGCTGAGATCAGGTTCTCTTTCAGGTTTCCTAGCGCCTGTGCTAGCATAAGCGAGAAACAAACACACTCTTACATTTAAAGCAATGCTACATTTCACTAATTACACTACTGACGTTAGCTTGATTAGCTGCATTGAGCATGTTTGCATTTGGATGAATAATATTAGTATAATGCTAGCTTCGCTGTACACACTTTCAGAACTCATGCTAACTCACTTTTTTGTTTTGTTTTGATCAACGATGCTAACTCGATTGTTGCTACTCGATCTGTACCGGAAACACGATTTTTGCTGCGCATGCACAAAATTGCTGCCATAAATAGCTGCCGTAAATGGTTACGTCATATTTTAGACAGGAAGTAGACACATTTCCGCGCCTGCGCAGTACAAATCATGTTTCTGGTACGGATCGGGTAGTGACATCGATGCTAGATTCCAAATCGCTTCAGCTACTTTAGCTACTCTTGCACAGCTAATTCACCTGACACAATGCTTGCTAATTTGTTTAAAACATTCGGAAATCTACCAAAAACAATAAATATATCAAACGTAATTCACAATACGGCTTTATTAGCTTTCATACCAGTGCAGCAAAAAAAAAAATGCTACGCTGGTGATGTACATTAGCCTAGCCTGAACAGGTTCTTTAAACAATGTAGAATAAGGTGTTGAAGGAAGGCTTTAAAAACAAATAAATAAATAAACCCACATTAGGGTTTGTGTTTTATGAACACTTCGGTGTCTCCTCCTATTAGCGCCTCATTAGTAAGTGGCTAAGATGGCACAGGTGTGTTGAAGCTGCAACAAGTGCACTAAAGGTTGATATCTAAAGCCTGCTACACATCTCCAGGACAGGGAGCTGGTCTCCAGGTGGATCCTCACAGGGTTTGGACCTATAGTGCTGCTGCACAGTCATTATGCTGTAGCTGCACGTGCACACCCGTCATAGTGCACTGAAACTGCACGTGCGCGCTCTTAACATGTGATAAACAGCCAGTGACGTCCAACACCATGACAGAAACACAAGCTGTATTAAAGCTTCTCCATTCTGTTTATTACTGAGCTTTAAGCAATCACAGCTCGGAATAAAACACTGGCGCGGCGGCCATGAGCAAATAACAGCGATAACGCTAGTCACGTGACTCACCTATTCGCAAGCCTGGCCTTTCCTTTCAACACACGGTGGCATTTAAATCCGCTCAGCAATTATAATAAAATAAAATAATACGTTAACTAACTCATTAGTAGATGCATTAAAAGTTGCAAACTATGAGTTAGCCCTTGCTAGCGGAGTTCTGACCACCAGGTGTACAAAAATATTCTCAAACCCTATAGATAACCATAACATGACCACAAGTTACCACAAAATAAATGAATATTTCATAAGGGAAAAGTTTTAGTTGAATATATATACCGTTTAAATATATTATAACTGGCTTAAAGGAAAAGTAAAATAGAATCACGAAGCAGACTTATTTGTGTTTTAGTTTTATAGAGTCGTTATGTCCACGCGCACGTAGCTCCGAGTCACTAAATGAACCGCACCTGGGAAATCCGGTTCTTTTCAGTGAGTCGACTCATTCTTCTTTCAATTCTTATTATTTCCTCTATTCTTATTACTTCCTCTAAACATTTTCCGCATTTTGAATTGTGAGATTATTACTCCTTGCTTAGTTGTGGCTGCCTAATGTTGGAAAACGTTACGAAAACGAAATATTTAAAACGTATAGAAAAGCACTAATGTAAAACAATAATAACGGCTCGTGCACGGTGTAAGAGTCGGCTCACCTAAACGAGCCGACTCGTTTGAAGGACTTTCCTGCGAACACGGATGTTTGCGTCGCACGTTGCTGTTGCCTTATGATCACGTTATTATATCTTGAATGTATTTATTTTTATAAAGTCGTTCTATCCGCGCGCACGTAGCTCCGAGTCACTAAATGAACCGCACCTGGGAAATCCGGCTCTTTTCAGTGAGTCGATTCATTCGACTCATCCAAAACGAGTCGACTCTTTTCACTTCTCGTTTCAATTCTTATTATTTCTTCCTCTAAACGTTTTCCACATTTTGACCTAGATTGTTATTCTTTGTCTAGTTGTGGCCGCCTAATGTTGGAAAATAACATCACTTTGCAGTGCATTTTATATATATATATATATATATATATATATATATATATATATATATATATATTAGAAAAGCAGTAAGGTACTATACACAGTCCTGCATTGATGCTGCATTGTTGTGTTTCACTTTACGTCCATACTGATAGCTAGAATATCATAATTTCTTATTTAAAAAAATAATAATAAAGGCTCTGGCACGGTGTGAGACTCGGCTCACCTAAACGAGCCGACTCAAAGAGCCGACTCGTTTCCGAAGGACTTTCCTGCGAACACGGACGTCACACATTGTTCTTGCCTTATGATCACATTATTTTATCTTGGATGTATTTATTTTTTACATAAGAAAACCATCCTAATTATACTGCAGTGTGTTTTGTTTATTTTGAAGCTCATAGGCAGCTTTTTATCTCTGCTCGGAGATATGAACACGGGTTATTCCAATGGGCTCAGAAAGGCATGGTGTACTTGGGATGATGTAAACCAAAGCAACTAGATTTTAAAAGACTTCTCCAGCATCCATCATTTATGGATTGTCGAGAGCATTTAAAAAAGCAGGTGTGGATGTAAACACTGATGTGTCTTTTCCATGGTGTGCTCTCGATATGGATGACTGACAATGCTTCAGATCACACAAGACATTTTAACTGTTCCTGTCTTCAGCACGTTAGAGAACCAGGTTCTTCCCATGATTAAAATGCACCTAGATCAACATGGTGATAAAAAAAAAAACTCGATCACAAATTGCCAACTAGTGTAGGAATCTCTTTACGTTCCTGTTCAGGGTTCCAGGTTTGATTCTGAGCTCAGGTTACGGTCATATTCTGTTCTCCAGGTTCTTCCAATTTTCCAAAAACATGTCAGGAGGTGGACTGGTGACTAGGACTTTCCTATAGGTGTGAAAAAAATTGTATGAAAGGTGCTCTGAAATGGACTGGCATTCTAGCACAGGGGGTATTCCCACCACTGCCAGGGTACAGCGCTGAGTGAAGCTGAATGAATGAATGATATTTTTTTTTCAGCAGGATCGTCACCTAGTAATCAGAGTTTCTGATCAGATCCTAATAAATAAGCTAGGATAATAATTAAAACACTTATTATACTCCGAACTCACTGTAGTATCTTGGTCTTAGGAGAGGAATCTAAGCTGTTAATCACACTTTACTGTAAGACGCCTATTTATAGCACACTAAGTCAGAGGCGAGGACACGAGTGTTTACTTAACAGCAACTAGAAATGGCTAAGGGAGGAACCCCAGATATACTACATCAGAGTGCAGCACTACTCCGACCCTGGCTCCTGACCACTTCCAAAAAAGTCAATGTCCTCCACGGACATCGATGTACAGTCTTCTTGAAACTATTTAACAGAATCGCAGTGCTGTTTGCTTTTCTGCAGTAAACTGAATTTCCGTTATATTATTTGTATCCTAGCTTCATAAAACAACATATTACTGAGGATCGATTCAATTAAACTAGCTGGAGATTTTCTCTTAATAAAACCTAACTTTACCTGAGCTGGGTTTGCGCCCCATCTGTAGTCAGCTGTTTATTTTACAGCACAGAAAGGAAGCACACCTTTCTAGCAGCTGGACATGATGACCGGCTGTCGCCGCGCGTTTACGACGTGTTCACTTATCTCGGTCTCTGATATCTAATCTGTAGGAGGAACAAGCAGAGATACAGCAGTGTCCAATATGAACACACTGAAGCTTTTCTTTCATTCTTTTACACATACGCTATTGTATGAGCTGGACATGAAGAGACATGTCGTGTTCTGTCCAGAAACAATCTGGCACCTGTGTGTGTGTGTAGGTGGGTGGAACAGGTAAACCTCCATGGTGAGCGTTTTGAATAGACTGAAACCACAAACAAAACAGTAAAGCACTTGACACCAGACACCGCCAACCATCGATTACGCAATCGAAGACCTGGATCAGCCACGGCGTGTTCCGTGTGTTCGATTGTTAGTTCTGTACAGGAGCTACAGTGCTGAAGTTAGTCATGGAAATGTTAAAGCTTCTGGTTTGAATCTAGAGAATGGTTTAAGTGATAAGAAATAAAACTTTCAGCACTACTCTGGTCAGAAGTAGTGCTGAAAGTAACTGAAAATAAGTTTATATGAATCTGATCGGTCTAATGCAGAGTTCCTATACTTTATATAAAAGTGTATTATCTATATTATAGTGAGAGATTGAGATCTGAAACACTAGTGTGGTGAAAGTCGCTCTGCTTTATCACACCATGCCACTTAGCGTGGATTATTTTCCTATAACAGCACCACATGCGGTGTGTTATTCTGCACTTACTATTATTTTTTACATTTACGATTCATGGATATTTTTCTCTGATTAAAATGTTTGTGTACTTTTAAAACAGTCATACTGAGTAAACTGGTCTCAGGGTGAGAGTGTAATTATGGTCAAACTGGTGGCCTCACAGCTCCAGTGCAAAACTAAAGCACTTCAGCAAGCGAACACGTCTCGTCTGATTTGGGGTCAGAGAGAGACGTTGTGCAAGTTTTCTTTGTTGGTAGAAGTAGTTGAACATCTTGAAGGACAAAAATCCGAAGGATCTGGGATTTTAATGACGACTCGACTCGTAACATTTACAAAAATTTATTCTTTTTTTTTTTCAGCTTTGAGATAGAAAACAGAAACAGGACAAGCCTTATACACATTACGCATGATTTTCTTTTTTTACATTACATTCTTGCTTTTATTTTTTACATGCTGCAGTTAGTTCATCTCCAGGAATCACTCAACATCCTATTAAATAGAATGATCATTGGATTCCGCTTCACTGATTTAAGGCCTGGTGTTGAAGGTGATTAGAAGCGCTTTGCACTGTGATCGTCTCCGTCCATGTCCTCCGTGTCACACATCTCCATTTGCATATTAAATACGCTGCATATATATTAAGCACGTGCGTCGTCCCGAGCCGATGTAGTCCGTCAAAAAAACAACAATAAACAAACAATAAAGGTGCGGTAGAAATAAGAGTTATAAACGGTTAATTTTTTTTCCTTTGAACTAAAAAATTATAATAACGGATATTAGAGAAGTATTTGTGCGTGAGTGAGTGAGTGAGTGAGTGAGTTCAAAGCCCGCAGCCGCCGATACCGATCTCCTGCTTGTACCGGTTCGTGAGCGTGTTGGCCTTGCGCGTGAGCTCTCCGAGCACGGCGTGCAGGCCGTTCAGGTGGAAGCGGAAGAGCTGCTCGAGGTCCTCGCCGTCGGGCTCGAGGCGCGCGGGGTCTTTGCGCCGCTCGTCGCCCTGCAGCACGCCCCACTCGATGTCGTTGCGGATGGACTTGAGCAGCACGTAGTAGCCGTACATGTCGCCCGTGCGGAAGTACGCGGCCGGCACCGGGTGCACGGCGTTGCCGGTCGCGGCGGCGCGCGCGGGACTCTTCACCTCGCCCCCCACCGCGTCGTCCAGGGGCACATCCCGCAGCAGGCTGGGCACCATCACCGTCTGGTCCATGTTGTTCACGGCGCCGATGAAGCGCGTCATCGCGCTGAACAGCGAGTTCTTTTGGTTGCACGAGTCGCAGATTTGCATCATCCTGCGCGCGAGACGGTGATAAAGTAGTCGGTTATCTAACGTTTAAGCGGATACGGTGCCGTGATCCGATTTAACTAACGTCCCAAAAATACAACCGAATTAAGGAGGCGGAAATTAACGTCCACGCATTCGGTGCGTTCCCCTTTCTTTAAGCTCGAGATGCCGGGTGATGTTCACGAGCACAAACGCAGCGTCTCCGGTGTCCGGTGTGCAACCGCATAACACTGACCTGAAATAACAGAAGGAGAATTAACACAGGCTCGCGCTCTATCGCTCCCCCCCCCTTAAACCGGTTTCTGCGCATGCGCAGTCCGGGTTGGGTAGTGACAGCAATGACAGTTAGCGTCTCCTAGTAAAAGCAGAATTCATCTACATTAATGATAAAACACAAACAAAAAGCAAATCACTTTGATCACTAATGAAAGAAAAAAAAGAAGAAGAAGCAAAATCGATCAGCGTCAACAGGATATGCAAATTAGAGCGCGTGCATGATAATGACAGGTCTGAGGGTGTTAGCGTGTTAGCATCCGAAAGAAAAAACGAAAAAAAGCCGGCCGGTATTTCCTTACACCACAAAAGTGAGCACAAAAACCGACCTTCATGCGCTCTTCCGTCCTCCGTGTCTCATGTGTCTTGTGATCTTTTCAGCTTTAAACTCCACCGAGACCGTATCTAAGAAGGAAAAAAAACCCCACGAGCTCGATAACAAACACGGGTGAAATCCCGGCTCTTCTGGCTTTACCTCAGAGTAGCGCTACAAAGGGCTCATGAATATTTATAAGAAGCAGGCATCAGCCCACAACTTTGGACCAATCAGAGCTCAGTCTTTTGTTGCAGCCAGGCTCAGCAGCCAATCACGCGAGCGTTCTCAGACAGCGAGTGGAAAACGAACAGAAAAAAAGAAAATGCTAATAAAAGTGTTCGTTATTTCTAAAAAAACAATCCTTCATGATGCTTTGGTTTGGTTTTTAATGATAATATTAAAACATTTAATATAAAACTAATATATAAAGATTTATGAGAGTCACGTTATAGCACAGAAGTCTTGAGTAGTGGTTGGGGTTATTCTAGGACACTGGTGTGTGTGTGTGTGTGTGTGTGTGAGAGAGAGAGAGAGAATTTGAGACAGGTGTGTATGGTAGGGAGGTACAGTATGAGGGAAATGTGTGTGTGTGTGTGTGTGAGAGAGAGTGAGTGTGTGTGTGTGTGTGTGAGAGAGAGTGAGTGTGTGTGTGTTTGTGTGTGTGAGAGAGAGTGAGTGTGTGTGTGTGTGAGAGAGAGTGAGTGTGTGTGTGTGTGTGTGAGAGAGAGTGAGTGTGTGTGTGTGTGTGTGTGAGAGAGAGTGAGTGTGTGTGTGTTTGTGTGTGTGAGGGAAATAAGACAGTTATTTATGGATATGAAGAGCTGTTTTAACATATTGCCATATGCAGCTATACTGTGTGTGTGTGTGTGTGTGTGCACGTGTGTGCATGAAGGACATTACATAACCCGCTTTCCTCATGAGCTCCACCTTGTTCTTCGCTGTTTAGTTAAAAGGCACGCTTGAGCAATTAAACCGCTTTCACACCCACATCATTTGGTTAGTACAAATCCCAGTTTGTTTGCTTTTTCTTAGCGCAGCTCCTCCAGGCAAAGTGTTCCGGTGCGAACTGGCGCTCGCTTCGAGTGGAAGAGTAACCCGATACCCGTGAATGAAGCGCTGCACATCATGTGAACGTCTGCTCAAGTTCCTGCTCTTTCAGTGGGGTTTATAACGATCAATACACACTGTATGAGATCCCGATAAAATCTCGGTCAGTTTCCGAGTGACCGTTGCAATAACGTGCGTACTCCGTGTCTAGGGTGATACGCCTCAGAGCCATGCTTCAAAGTGTGCCTGAGGTAATAAGGAGATTTTCTGCCTGCTAGCATATTTAGTATCTAAAACCAAATCTGGCTAGTCATCTTGTAGTGCCAACATGTTTAGAAATTATATGCTAGCTATCTGGACATCTGCTATAGACCCTTTTTGTGCTGACGTCACGATGACATCACAGCGCTAGCTGGGGGCAAAACAAAGGGAAACCTGGAGGCAGCCAATACAAACCAGTACAGAGTTGGCTACACGAGGAACACAAATGTAGTTGTGTGACAGAATTGAAACCTGGTGACACAAAAAAACTGACCACAGCTGTGGTTAAACTCAATAAAAAGAGCGGACTGGACAGAAACGATCATCAAAAACGCTGGCGTTTACAGCGCACACTTCATATCAGATAAGGTTAAAGAAACTAGTGTTTTTTGTTGGTATTGTTTGGTTATGTGTCAAAATATTTCTTATGCATATCCACGTCATCAGAAATTGTGGAACAAGTTCAATGATTTCTCACATAATGCTAAATTTTTAGTGTGTAATTTAGCTAACTGGTAGCTAACAACCGGAGACTAAACTGCAGGAAACAAAGGTTTGTGTCATCTCCCTTTCTACAGCTGGCAGAAGCACTATCAGATAGGTGTAGATATCAAGGTCACTCAATGAGTGAGCATGTATGTTCAGCCAATCTGGTTCTGTCCGTTCAAGTTAATTTTTTCAAATAACATTCGCGGTCCTGGACAGTGAGTGACCTAACAGTCAGATAAATTGGGATTTTGACCAGTCATTGTTTAAAAACAAACGAACAAAACTTGATAACTACCATTTCTAAAGCGGTCAGGGAAATCTTTCTGCCTCCACCTAAGCCCCGCCCCCACAAAAAAACACATCACAATGTTGACTAACAGAAAAAGGGTTTATTAAATTTGCTGTAATATAACTCAACCCTTAACAGATGATTCCAGCCCCGTCCTCTACACAGCTTTTATTTTCTACTCCAATCATCCAGAACATGCTGACATCAGCGCAGGCTTTTGTTCCATGTGAACAGTTGCTGATTCCCAATCAATCAACCGAGCAAACTGTGAGATGACCTCAGGTCAAAAGTCTGCAGATGTTTGAAGATGTTTTTTCTCTCGAGTTTCCGAAGCAGTCTGCTTAGGATTGAAACGTTTGCTTTTTAAGTTTGATTTTAACTTTTTTCCCTCAAGTTCACGAAAGAATCGTTAAAAGCTCTCTCTGACCATATAAGTGTTTTATTGTAACAGCTGGTGACCTGGAGGAACACTCCAGGTATGAACTCTTGTACCTTTGTTTGAGACAGAGCCATGATCTGTGTGAACATTTCCTCCTGAGGCTGGGGAAAGGTGAGTTACGACACTGCCATGACTTACAGAACAGTTTGTGTTCCCACAAAGCAGCACATGTTCACAATGTCTTGTGAGTAATCACACGTGTACATCTTTTTGAGAAGTGACCACACTGAGTCATACTCATCTGTTTGAGTTAATGAAACTCTCAGTAAACACATGCAACTTCGTGACATTCAGAATGAACACTGTCCAAAACGTATCCTGGAGTTTAGAGGAAGGACAAGACTGCTATTTTAAAAAGTGTGTACTGGACAAAATGTCCAATAAAGTCCAGTAAAGGTGTGGCCTCCGCACCAGTCAATCCCAGTAAATGAGGCATGTGTGCCTCTCAGTCCCAGTAAAGCAGGTGTGGTCTCTGTGCCTGTCAGTCCCAGTAAAGGAGGCGTGGTCTCTGTGCCTGTCAGTCCCAGTAAAGGAGGCGTGGTCTCTGTGCCTGTCAGTCCCAGTAAAGGAGGCATGTGTGCCTGTCAGTCCCAGTAAAGGAGGTATGGTCTCTGTGCCTGTCAGTCCCAGTAAAGGAGGTGTGGTCTCTGTGCCTGTCAGTCCCAGTAAAGGAGGTGTGGTCTCTGTGCCTGTCAGTCCCAGTAAAGGAGGTGTGGTCTCTGTGCCTGTCAGTCCCAGTAAAGGAGGTGTGGTCTCTGTGCCTGTCAGTCCCAGTAAAGGAGGTGTGGTCTCTGTGCCTGTCAGTCCCAGTAAAGGAGGTGTGGTCTCTGTGCCTGTCAGTCCCAGTAAAGGAGGTGTGGTCTCTGTGCCTGTCAGTCCCAGTAAAGGAGGTGTGGTCTCTGTGCCTGTCAGTCCCAGTAAAGGAGGCGTGGTCTCTGTGCCTGTCAGTCCCAGTAAAGGAGGTGTGGTCTCTGTGCCTGTCAGTCCCAGTAAAGGAGGCGTGGTCTCTGTGCCTGTCAGTCCCAGTAAAGGAGGCGTGGTCTCTGTGCCTGTCAGTCCCAGTAAAGGAGGCATGTTTGCCTGTCAGTCCCAGTAAAGGAGGCGTGGTCTCTGTGCCTGTCAGTCACAGTAAAGGAGACGTGGTCTCTGTGCCTGTCAGTCACAGTAAAGGAGACGTGGTCTCTGTGCCTGTCAGTCACAGTAAAGGAGGTGTGGTCTCTATGCCTGTCAGTCACAGTAAAGGAGGCGTGGTCTCTGTGCCTGTCAGTCACAGTAAAGGAGGCGTGGTCTCTGTGCCTGTCAGTCCTAGTAAAGGAGGCATGGTCTCTGTGCCTGTCAGTCACAGAAAAGGAGGTGTGGTCTCTATGCCTGTCAGTCGCAGTAAAGGAGGTGTGGTCTCTATGCCTGTCAGTCGCAGTAAAGGAGGTGTGGTCTCTATGCCTGTCAGTCGCAGTAAAGGAGGTGTGGTCTCTATGCCTGTCAGTTGCAGTAAAGGAGGCGTGGTCTCCGAACCCTTAAAGTCAAGACTTTTTTTTTTTTAGTCAAAACTATACTGTTTAATCTGCACATGGCTGAATTAGTTCAGATTTTGTGACTTGCTTCAAATGCATCTTTCATTTGTTAAAAACCCTGATGATGTCACAATGTACATCGTTATCATCATTAAAGAGAGAAACACTCTCAATAACCGGACTCACACTCCCCCCCCCCCAGACCCATCACCACTCTGACCAGTATAAAACACAGACTGGAAATAAACAAACCATTTTCTTTCTTTCTTTCTTTCTTTTTAGAAAAAGTTCGTATTCCACCAGTATTTTTAAGAAGCAAGAACCTTCAGCAAAAATCAGTTTAAAGAATCCACGACCATGACAAGTGTACAGCTGAGTTGTTCTCCTATCCAAGACTCCCAAGCTCTAGAGGGCATTTAGGAAAGTTCAAGCTCCTCCTCCTCGTCAAGCTCACAATGGCAAATAAACAGAAAATCTGGATTGAACTGGTTTATTTCCACGGCAACAAAGTATACAATATCTACTCAAACAGTATCTTATCTTAAAAATAAGAAGTGTAGCGATAAGGTGTTGAGGAACCAACACTGATACTGTTTTACACACCCACCTCCACCTCCCACTTACCCTGATTAAAGGGGCCAATTCCACTGCCTCTGGTAGATCAAGGGATCGAGTCAACATCGCTGATGAGATGTCAGCTTGTTTTAAGTCCTTACCTAAAAAACAGGCTCCTTGAACCTGAACTGTCGGAAAATAAAGAACTGACTGTTAGCCGAAACAGAGATTCAAGTCGATTGATCGCTGCACTACATTTGCATATTTCCAAAGAAAATCGTGTTTCACTGGGTTTCCGTCGGCCATTTCCTGTTCTGTTAAAACACGGAACCTCTAGACATGAAGGCTAAAAAACAAAAAAACAATCTGCATCACACCAGTCAGAATTCTATCAGGAATCAAAACTCGGCTCAGACGCTTTCAGGCAAAGAGAAGTTAATCGACTTCCCCTCTGAGGTCAGCGTGTTCAAGGGCAGCAAACACACAATATTTACTTTCTGTCAAGTCTGACTGACCCTTTCCTAGAAACCGGCACATCCCCCACCCACGTGTTTCAAACCTGGAAGAGTAAAGAAACCCAAAAACACACAGAATTCTCAGAGATTCATCTTGAACATGAATAACAAGTATACTTTAATCTTTTTCTGTCAGATGATTGTTGAGAACTTTTCACTTTCTTACAGACTCAAAATCTCAGAAAGACTGCTTCATCTCCACGAATGGTGATGTCCTTGTGTCCAGGATAAACATGCATATCGTTAACAGAAGTGTAGGAATAACGAATTAGAGCTAGAACACTGAAATGCTACATGAGCATGAACACAAAGGGAGATATAACAGTCACGCGATAAAACCTGACGAAAGATTGATGGTCTTTTTCAAAGACAGAGGGAGAGGGAGAGGGAGGGAGGGAGAGAGAGAGAGAGAGACACAAAACGTCTCAGTGTGGAGTCTGAGGTCTGTCACTAGCTCTTTCTTTTTAAAGTACCGGTCAGAGATTCTCGACCTGTTGGCCAAGCGGCTTCTGATGAAGCTTTGTGAAAGAACGTTATTAATCTTGACGACTAGCGGATAAATCTGTTCAGCATTGTTTTGCGGGACTAATCCCTGCCTCGCTAATGGAGGAGACGTCTTTACCCCTTTTTTAGTGACCTAGTCAGGGCAAGGTTGATTCAAAATCAGCCGGCTATAACCCGATTAGCCAGATACAAAGTCTTAGCCACTCTTAGTGCATTGTATAGTGCACAAACTTTTCCTTTGTTTGTCGTAATAATAGTGTCAGTAAGAATAAACTCAGATAATGTCAGGAAATCATATTAGATCTTCACTTTTTGTCTCAGGATTGTCTGAAATGCCGGCGTGGAATACAATAGGGTCCGAAAATCGGAGTTTTCCAGCAGCATAAGGTAAGGTTTCGCTACTTTATGCAGAACGTAATTCTTTTTCTGAAAGAAGCCTCCGTTATTTAGCAGTACAAAGTGTTTGAGATAAAAAAAAGGAATGAAAATCGAACTAAAATCTGATCACTATGAATTATTCAATAATAATAATAATAATAATAATAATAATAATAATAATAATAATATGAATTTAATGAAGGTTTCTACAGAGTGTATATATATATATATGTATATATTTTTCCGATTTTGGACCCTACTGTAGGTGCCCCACCCCCCTCCTGCCGTCTCTTGGGTGTTTTTGGTGGCGGTCCTCACCATGAAGGATACATGCACGTTGCGCTAGGCCTGCCAGCTAGCCTAGCTGCTTGTTCAAGTAAATGTTAACGTACTAATGTAATCTATTTCCTCGCTCCAAGTTCCATCGTTGTTATTATTATTACTACTGAAGGCACTGTTGACGTCACAGCCGGTGGCATAACCGCTATCGTCCAGCGCTGTTGCGACGGCACGCTTCTTATTCCCATCACCACAGCGGTTTCTGGATGTTGTCTCAGCACCGTCACCTCCGGCGTCACACTTCTCACTCTCAGCACCATTATTTTTGGTTTCCACGTCCCCACCATCAGTATCACCAACGTCCCTTTCATCATCACAGTTCTCATTCTCATTGTCCCTGTTATTCTCCTCACGTCCAGCACTTTCCTTATTAGCGTCAGAGAATTTAGTGTTATTCTTGCTTGCGTTATCGGAGTTAGTGTTCGAGTTTTTTAACACCTTTACGTCCTGACTCGATCCGCACGAAGCACTGAGCATGCCTTCCTCCTCCTGATTGGATAACGGCAAGTTACCTTCGAAGGAGCTCAGAGTCGGTCTCCCGTGTATTCCCAGTATCCTCCTGATGGTGGACTGGTGGACGCAGATGTTCGACGAGGCGAGCGTGGCCTGAAGGTCCCTAGAAGTGGTGCAGGGGTTCTTCATGACCTCGCGGATTATTTCTCTCCTTGCTCTCGGAGAGATTTTGGAAGGCCGGCCGCTCCTGGGTAGGGTCACCACCGTCCCGAACCTCTTCCATTTCCTCAGTATAGCTCTGATGGTTGTCTTGGGGAGTCCTATAACTTTGGAAATCTGTTTGTAGCCCTTTCCGGACTCGTGAGCTTCGACCACTTGTCTCCGGATGTCTTCGGAAATTTCTTTGGAGCGTGGCATTGTGTTTCGATGCGATACGTTTCTGCAAATTTCTCAGACGGCCCAAACCAGACCAATAAACTTCCACCTCTTGACCCGAGGATTGTAGATAAAGCAGGCAATCCAGCTACTTTTACAGCAGTCAGTGAGTCTTCAAACACTAAGGAGGCAGGATCGTCCCTCTGGAACAGCCATGCGCTGCTCACTCAAGCTGGATGATGTCCTGAGTGTAAGGGAATACAGGACCAGGACATTCCCTCCGAACTCTTAATCAAGCGTGGCGTTTATTCAAACAGAACTGTCCTGGAAAAAAAAAAAACAGCAAACATTAGCCTCCGAAACAGAAGCTAATCATATTTCATTAACTGTGGCTCCTAATGTGGTCATATCTGTTGATGGACACTTGTTTCTATTGTATTGGAAAATCCTGTTCCTCAACATGTTTCACTTCCCACTTCACAGTTTCCTACCCACAATGCCATGCAGAGTACCTGCTCCGTGCCATTTATCAGTTGCTTCATCTCTACCTAGACACTGATGCAGCGGCACTTTAATCCTTTACTCTGTCCAGCTCTCTCACCACCATATCTGCTCAAACAGATTCACATAAACCCTGTCACATTACTTGGCTCGCTGGTCGCTAGCTGTCTGAGCCGAGTCTCTGACATCACTGCTGCGTTGCATCCTGGGAGTTCAGCGACTGATGGAGCATGCATGAGAGATGAAGCCCTTGCTTGAATGCAATTTGCAGGTTTTTTTTCTTTTTTAAACAATCATCATATAATCAATTCAAATGCATAGATTTAAGACAAAGTCTCTCATTGGATGATAGTGACTATATAGAGGAACCAATCAGAGTGAAGTTCTGCATAAAGGAATCTTAGCTCTGGGAGTCTCCTATATCGTGACATTATGCTTGAATTAAAGCAGATATCATGCTTATATAACCTGACCTACAATCTAGAAGTCCAGACACACAGGTGATTTGATAATAAAACCCTGGATGACTGAAATCAAATCATAAATCCAACATAACTCCAGATATATCTCAGGCTTCATGACACCCATTACAGAATGACCGAGCTGTACACTGCCTTTCTGCATAGTCCACATCTCACTGCTAATCAATCTTATCATGGAAGGTCAAAGGTGACTGATTTCCCCCTGTCTGGTACCTGATCCAGCTTATCATCTAAACGTCGAACCTTGATTCATCACAAACTGATGCTCTGGGCAAATAGATGGGGGGAAAAATACAAATAAATCAGCCATCTTAGATTCTTAAAGGGGAGGAATGCAACACTGGGGCAAAAAAAAATCTGGAGTGATTAGTTATAGTTTCATTTTCCTGTGGTAATTGAATTACACTGGAGGTTCACACACACACACACACACACACACACACAAACAGCAAGCTAACTTGGCTACCTAGCTAGCCTAGCTAAGTAGCGTTTCATAACCCAGCCTGTTTACTTCCGGGATTCTCTTCAACAAAAGCTTACCTCAGGATTAAATCCTCGCCTTTAGAATCTGGTGCGTGATTTCTGCTAAATGTGGGGAGTTCTGGTTAAACCGGTGACACCAAAATCGAACAATAAGGGCTGCTAATCCACACTGTGTGCTAGCGCCAGGACTGATAACCAGCTCCAATCTGTACAGTTGCCTTCGTGGACGTCAAAGGTGCGTTCAGGATACGCAGACTGTAAACATTTCAGCGAACTAGATTTTAACTTGCTGGTTTTGTTTTTGTTATTTTTTTTAATATTGATATACCCCTCTTTCACACGAAAGAACGGACACGTATCCGCATCTGTTCCGACTGACCTGTTTATAAATCTGACGTAGATCATTTTCTTTTCTTTTCTTTTTTGGATACGTACTTTGCTTTGTTCTGCGTAGACACGACGCAGCCTAGTCATTATGAGCGTTAGAATAGAAATATTAGTTGTCCCCCAGAAAGCTGACTCTGAACCGGACCGTGGCTGGCCATTCCACTTGGTGGCTCATCATAATTTTGTCCATTGGGCCAACACCACCAAACATTGATGGCCACCATTATGTCATTATTTGTCCTTCAAGCCATCAATTATTATAGCTATCACTTTCAGACATCTTAAAATCCACCTTTACCTGATACAAAATGGACTAAAGTCTGTTTAATACCTGGTCACCCCACTAGCAACAGTGGTCAACACTGGTTTGCTAGCTGTACTGTGTCCGGCTAACACTAGGAAGGTGAATTTTGTGGAACATGTGCCAAAAAAGAGTTTTGGCAAGGTGAGAATGAAGGTAGCCCAATGGACACGCAGCATTGAGTACAAGGGTCAAAAGAATTACAGCCACCTTTATAAACCCACCAGGGTCCAGGGTCAGTTTGCCTGGAGGGCAAAAGTCAGGGGTGCCGTTATATATTTAGGGCTCCCTATTGGGAATGTCCAACTTGAGACACATTCCGCTCTCCTGGACAATATTTGTTCTCTGTGGTCCACTCAGGGACCATTAGAATCATCTCCACCTTCCACAGTGTATAAGTTTCCTCAATTTTACACACACACACACACACACACTTATTTAACCTGTTCATGAACTAATGACAAAAATCATCAAACTGTGCCATTACTCATATGAGATATCAGACTCTACAGTGAAGATCCTGCACATAAACACAGCTCTACAAAGTGAGTTTGAAGTAATAAAGAGATTTTATTTCTGTTTAGATTATAATGCTGTCCTGTGAGACTGGCATCATCCTATGCTGCCCTCCTCCTGGTGGATTTCAGGAGAGTCTCGTAGCAGCCACCAGACTCTGAGATTTTAATCCGACGTTCCTCACACTGCCAGGACTTTGTCTTCAGTTGTCTCTGATTGCAGTGGCCTCAGAAATCTCACTTCATACAGTATAAGACCATCGATATCAACTTACAGCAAAACAGTTTTGTAAAATTGTGCTGTCTTTGTCTGCGATGGCAAACTCAGGTGAAAAATCACACGGTGTAAAGCTGACTCCGACGATGCCCATAGCTTTTATACTATCATATCTTCAGGAATGTGTGATGGAGCAGAAACCAAAGCAGCTTTACAGATTTCTAAAAACAGGATTTCATCAGCCACTGCAAGAACCAAGCTTACATCAGTGTGTGTGTGTGTGTATTATTGCACTGTGCCTGAAGCCTGTAGGCTCTATTCCATAATTGTGAGCGGGGAAAAAAACGCTTTAAAAAATATCGGCTTCTTTACATACAAAAGGCAAATGTTGAGGGTGCTGCGCGTGCCAACTCCGAAGAGTTATGTTGATCCTAGGAATTATGCAAATGAGCCTTATTAAAATTGCAAATATTTGCAAATAATCAAGGGAGGTGGGATGATGAATGCGCGCTCGCCGCAGAGACAAAAAAAAATAGAAAGAAAGAAAGGGAAAGGAAAAGAAAGAAGAAAAAAAAGCAGCTCCGCTCTTTCCTCCCCTCGCGCGCCGCTAAAAGCCTCTTCGGTTTCGGCGTCACGAATGATCGCAGATGTAATTTGTCGCCGCGTATTAAAGAGCGCGAGCGTCTCGAATCCGTCTCGCGCGAGCGCCTCGGTTAATTTGCTTTTCAACGAGATTAGAGCGCGTCCGCCGCCTCGCCGCCTCGCGCACAGTTACCCGGCCACTGCCGAGAGCGGGGTTTCCTTCCCCGGTGCTTCCCGAGCATCCGCTACACATCCCGGTGTGCTCCCTGATCTGACACACGTCAGCTCATCACAGCTCATTAACACATCCGGTACGAAGAAAGAAAAAAACCGGCCCGTGAGTGTGTTAATGTGCGCGAGCAGAAGCGTTATAACGCGTTATAATGCACGTGGCCATAAATTTTCCACATGATGCGAGCGTGATAACGTGGGTAAAAAAAAAAAACAAGACACGTGGGACATCATGGGCTCGGGAGTGGGAAAAAAGTTTGTTTGTTTGTTTGTTTGTTTGTTTATTTATTTATAAACATCAAATCAAGTGGAGGAAAAAATCACGTGAAAAATAATCGTGTGAGAAACGTTATAACGTGAAAAGAAATTAATCATTAATAATTAATTAATTTTTTTTTCCTTTCTGATATTATGTTTAATTACATGAACTAGCCCGATGACAACTCTGAGCCCCGCCCCCTCACACTCTATCTCAAACCCATATATGGGCTCAATGACACACCCACATTTGACGGCAGTATTTGCGTGAACAGAAACCTCAGGAAACATTCCGAGATGCTCGTGATCTGCTCTGTGGTGAATTATGTACAAAATGTCACCGCAAACACAGGACACGCCTACATGCGGCTAAATACTGCGGTCAGTTAAACTGTATTAAAGTATTGTGATGACCTTCTAAGTGGAGTAGCATGGTCCTGCTGCTGTGAGATCACCAGCCATCTGTGGATGATGGCTGGTTTTGGGAGGGCCATATTCGCCCTCATCCTGTCGATCAAAGAGATATTAGCCAATCAGGATTTTATGTGGAAGGGGGCAAAAACCATCTTCCCTAAATATGGCTGCTCTGTGATGCAGTTGGAGAAGATGCAGCTGGATAGGCTAGGTGTGTTTTGGCTAGGTGGAAATGTGTTTTCCTCCCCAGGTGTTAGCTACGTGTGAGGGTGTGAGAGTGAAGAGCTAGCTATCGTGAGGGGGGGGGTGTTCAGTATCTAACTAGTCAAATGTAGTTAATTGAACTCTCTTGATTAAGGCTCTGGATCGTTCATTGGAAGATCAGGGTTCAAGCCCCAGCACTTCAAAGCTGCCGCTGTTGGACCCCTGAGCAAGGCCCTTAACCCCTTTCTGCATCAGAGCTGCCCCTGCGCTCTGACCCTGAGGGATATGTGAAGAAAAGAATTCCGCTGTGCTGTAATGTATGTGTATGAAGGCTTCTACTTCTGTGGTGGTAGCTCAAGCAGTTAAGGTTCTGCTTTGTTGATCACAAGATCGGGGTTCAAGCCCCAGCACCACCAAGCTGCCACTCTTGGGCCCCTGAGCAAGGCCCTCAACCCTCGGTGCTGCATCATGTGCTCAGAATGGATGGGATATTCTCCATGTAGTAATGTATATGTGACAAATGAACGCTACTTAAAGTTTGATGCAAAGTTGGCTGTGTGGATTTGAAGCTGGTTCACAGTCTGGTGGCCAACATTTGTCACTGACCTCTCCATTTTGATGCTCCCTTGCCAGTGCTGGCCCGACCTTGGCACAGAGCTGTACAGGAAACCTCAATGTAGCCACCCTGAGCAGATGCCACCAGCACCAACACGAGTTTGGGTAATGTTCCTAAATCTTTCATCAACTTCTGACATCAGCTATTTTCATTACAAATCAATTCTACGAACACAACACACACTTTCTCAACACACTCCTTACCACACCCATATTTTGACAGCAGTGTTTTCTAGACAGAATTTATCATTCCAAGTCACACCACTTTGACTCAGAGGAACTTCTGAACTCATCTACAGCCCTGAGCAGGCAGCCTTATCATTAGTGTGCTAACTGACTCAATAATTACTGTAACGAAATAAATTCAATTATTAATCTAAAAAAAACCTGCACACAATGATTCGTGTCTCATTTCGGTCGGATTTTTTATTTCTGCATTTACGCGCTTCTTTATTTTTTGTCCGTTTACTCATATTTTAATTTAATTAGTATAATCTTTATTTATAAATTTGTTTTACGGAGGTAATTATCCTTTCTCGTTTTTTTTTCTTTTTTGCCAGCTATTTATTTCTTTAATTTGGGAAAACAAGATTCAGGTTAATTGCTCCAAGAAAGTCCTTCTCAGAGAGGTCCGTTTTTCGGCAGCATGAGATCGCCACCTGGTGGTTGAAATAAGAACAACATCAACAACACGTTAAAAAAAATCGGGGAAAAAGATTCAACTCTCCACTACATATTACAGAATAAACTGGATCTAAAAACAAAATATAAATTAAAATATATTTAGTCAGTCTACTGATTAGTGGTATAAAGTGAGTGAGGTCATTTAAACACTCTTGAATAAAATAAGAATAAAACACTTTTTTAAATAAAAAAAACCTCACGAAGTGTATTCACACGAGAGGAACAGGAAGTCAAAAAAAAAAAATTAGCTGTAGTGTAGCTTTAATATTTTAAGTTTAAAAAAAGTAGTTTTGTTTTGTTAGCATGCAGCTAGCTAGCCAACATTAGCCTGTCAAATAAACGGTCACTTTTGCAAACGAGATGAACGGTACAGCTTTTAGCTAGGGCTAAATGGCTAGCTAGATACCTTGTGTGTGTGTGTGAGAGAGAGAGAGAGAATTATCTTAGCAATGTCATGTTTTTATATGAGCGGTGTGTAAAACGACTATGACTTTTACCTCAAGGTGATTCTTCAGGTTAGACGTTGGAGGTTCTGAAGTGAGGCGCGGTCGTGTCGCTAACACAGATCGTGTTGTCGTGACCTTGGTGGAATTTGAAAGTAAAATGGAAGCTTGCTGTATTTCCATGAGACAAACTCATTATGCTCGTGACATCCTGTGGCTTCCTGTCTTTGTTATTATTATTTATTTATTTACTTTAGGAACACCTGTACGTTCATGCAGTTATCTGATCAGCCAATCAGATGCCAGCTACATCGTGTTAGCATCGGGCAGACAGAAGCCATGAGCTTCACTTCACGTTTTCATTAAAACTGTGAGAAGTGTGATTTCTCTGTGACTTTCATCATGGCATGATGGGCTGCTTTGAGAATTTCTGAACCTGCTGATCACCTGGAACGTTCACACACACACACACACACACACACACACACACACACACACACACACACACACACACACTCTCTACACTAGTTTACACAGGATGGTGCAGAGAAGAAAAAAATACTGTGTGAGGAACAGTGAAAAAATGGCCAGGCTCAAGCTGCTGGGAAGTCGATATGAACTCGAATAATTGAGAGTGGAAAAGCGTCTCAGCACGCTCCACACATCGAATCTTGCGGTGGAGGAACTGCAGCTGCTGAAGATCACACCAGTTTCCTGGTCTGAGGCACAGACTGACCCACACTGAATCAGCTGAAGAAAAATCAGCTGCTCTTTATCCAGTTTCAGGTTCTGTAAAAGCACAACTCCTTAAATTAAGTGCACAATAATGGCTCCAGGCTCCGCCCCCGAGGTCCTGTTGGTTTCCTGGCTGGAGCAGGAAGTGAGCGGCGTGCAGGTGGAAAGCGTGCCACAGTTCTAGTTTCTGCTTCTGAAAGCTCTGTTCCACTTTATATCTATTTAAATGTAAATGATTGTAATATAAAAACTTATTAAAACATTTCACAAGCAGTTTATCTTTAGAGTGATGAGAAACAAACCCAACAACAACAAAGTGTCCGCTGTTAACGATGAAAGAACCATTTTATTAACAGATATCACAGTCGTTTACAATAACCAACAGAGAGTTTTGCTCACATGCTAGCTGGTGATGCGTTTTTAAAAATCTTTTATTATACAAAGTGTCACTATCCGTTCGCTTGTTCGGATTCGGATGGCGCTGGATGACCGATCCGTTTCTCCTCTAATTTAATACTGAACGACGGACTGAAACTAGGGGAAGCTGAAAAAAGCAGAATTCATGTAGAACACAAGTCATTACAT
>NC_080736.1:17934558-17942058 GCF_019097595.1 Hemibagrus wyckioides | reverse complement strand
ACATACACACTAAACACAGATGCTGTGGTGTGCATGCTAAGTGGAAAACCTGTTGCCACCCTATCAGCCTAGTGAGAGAGACAAAGAAGGCAAGAGAAAGAGAGAAATAGAGATTGTCAAACAGACAGAAGGAGAAACAGAGGGAAGAGAGAGAGAGAGAGAGCGCTGTTCCTTACTGGTTTGTAATTGATTTATTATTTAATTTAAAATGATTTCTCTAAAACACTCTGACTGTTAATTTGCTACGTCCATTACATGTGGTGTGAACCGAAGTTCCAGCTTCCAGCGACGTTCCCAGTGTGAATGTGTGTAAGACTCAAGCCGGGAATTCCAATTTTCATAAATTAGAGTGGAACAAAAGCTTTCCTTCTGCTTTATACTCCATCAGATCTGCTCCTGAGAGCCGTATGAAATGAAAACAAAATCCCCCCGGTGTTTTTACAGGGGGCGGGGTGTGGACTGGCCAATCACTGTACAGGTGGGCAGGCAGTTAGTGCGTCTTTGAAGATCTGTGCTCCGCCCAATCCACCTTTCTGACGCTCCGAAAATCTCGTCAGGGGTTTCATCTGACTTGGAGCTTTGCGTCATAGGGCTCTGTGTGTGTGTGTGTGTGTGTGTGTGTGTGTGTGTGTGTAGAGCTGCCTGAACACATCAGTCCTCCTCACAGCGTCGCGTCCATAAATACAGCCAGATCAGTGTGAGCTACGAATCAACACCCCACTCAGGGTAATGATTCAGCACCACACACACAAACACACACACAAACACACACACAAACACACACACAAACACACACACAAACACACACACACACTTCCCTTCCTTTCCATCTTGTGATTCAGGTGTAACAATGAGCTCTCTCTCTCTCTCTCTCTCTCTCTCTCCCCTTCCCTCACCCCACATAGTCGCCAAGAGTCTCGCCTTTACTGTGAAAGTGCTAATTAAGGTGTGAAAAAAGGTGTGTGTGTGTATGTGTGTGTACGTGTGTGTACGTGTGTGTGTGTGTGTACGTGTGTGTGTGTGTACATGTGTGTACTGGATCCCAGAAAAAAACACAAGAGAGAAACAGCATCATGACTCAGACTTCCAGGAACAAGCCTGAGAGTGTTAGAATCATGAAATTCTGGATATTATTGAATAAAATCTAAATAAAGCTGAGTTTAAAGAGCTACGTGATTCTACACACTGCATTCACATCAGAGGAGAGACCGTCCACAAACAGGAAATGGGGGAAAAAAGGTGTGAAAAGGACCACAAGCTCACAAAACCTCTTTAACTACATGTGTGTGTGTGTAGTATACATGTGTGTGTGTGCAGTATATGTGTGTGTGTGTGTAGTATGTGTGTGTGTGCAGTATGTGTGTGTGTGTAGTATATGTGTGTGTGTGCAGTATATGTGTGTGTGCAGTATGTGTGTGTGTGTGCAGTATGTGTGTGTGTAGTACATGTGTGTTTGTGTGTATAGTATATGTGTGTGCAGTATTTGTGTGTGTAGTATGTGTGTGTGTAGTGTGTGTGTAGTATATATGTGTGTGTGTAGTATGTGTGTGAGTGTAGTATATGTGTGTGTGCAGTATTTGTGTGTGTAGTATGTGTGTGTGAGTGTAGTATGTGTGTGTGCAGTATTTGTGTGTGTGTGTGTGAGTGTAGTATATGTGTGTGTGCAGTATGTGTGTGTGAGTGTAGTATGTGTGTGTGTGCAGTATGTGTGTGTGTGTGTGTGAGTAGTATGTGTGTGTGTGAGTAGTATATGTGTGTGTGTAGTGTGTGTGTGTGTGTGTATGTGTGCAGTATTTGTGTGTGTGTGTAGTATGTGTGTGTGTAGTATGTGTGTGTGTGTGTGCGCAGTATTTGTGTGTGTGTGAGTAGTATATGTGTGTGTAGTATGTGTGTGTGTGTGAGTAGTATATGTGTGTGTGTGTGTAGTATGTGTGTGTGTGTAGTATGTGTGTGTGTGTATGTGTGCAGTATTTGTGTGTGTGTGTGTGTGTAGTATGTGTGTGTGTGAGTGTAGTATATGTGTGTGTGCAGTATTTGTGTGTGTGTGTGTAGTATATGTGTGTGTGTGTGTAGTATGTGTGTGTGTGTGTAGTATGTGTGTGTGTGTGTAGTATGTGTGTGTGTGAGTAGTATATGTGTGTGTGTTAGTAGTATATGTGTGTGTGTAGTATGTGTGTGTGTAGTATGTGTGTGTGTGTGTATGTGTGCAGTATTTGTGTGTGTGTGTGTGTGTGTGTAGTATGTGTGTGTGTGAGTGTAGTATATGTGTGTGTGCAGTATTTGTGTGTGTGTGTTTTATGGTCTGCTATAATAAACCTGCATTATCGATCAGTTATAAATAATTCAGAGCCTCGTCTCTTCTGCGCCACGTCTCCTCGGCTTTCGTGGTTCTCAGCAGGGAGTCTTCTACACGGCGTCCCGTAATTGGCGGAAATGCGGTGGCATCAGCGGCGGAAAAATCCTTCCCTCCCATGTGTATCGTTGTGAAACAGCGCTGCGGCAGGAGCTAAAGCTATCACGCACTACACCGTGCACTAACGATTATAATCCAGCAGGTGTTCTAATTAAAAATAAAACATCTCGGCCTTGAGGTTGTCCTCTCGACCAATCACGTGTGTCCGTGACTCGGCGCTATTTCTTTCATGAAGTCACCTCAATTATTATCACTGACCTTGACTAAACATGAGGCTAGAGAAGACTTATTAAAGTACTGAGTCATTTGTCAAGATATCAAGTTGAATTTAAACGTCTTTCGGACTTGGTGATGTCCGGTACAGTGATGTCATACTGCACACGAGCCTCCTGAACAGAACATGTTACTGTTATATACCAAAAATAATGCATGTGTAGTACAGTTTCAGCGCTGGTTAAAGCAGTAAATGACCGACTGCATGCTTTAGAGTTTCAGCGCTGGTTCACTTGGACTTGAGACAAATTCTGGTATATTAACAAACATGAATTTGATGTTACTTAATAGATTATCTTAAAATATTATAATATAGCATCCTGTTCTCGACCACCTACTAATCCAGCCACTTGGATATGTCATTTACAAACATGATATTAAATTAATTCTATGCTGATGATACATATACTTGTTTATACATTTACACAGCTTCTGTCACATCTGTGGGTTTTTACTGTCTGGCTTCTATAAGGTCAGTGATTTCATCCTAGAGAATGGCGTAACCCTAGATGCTAGTTTATAATTTGAAAGTAGCTAACAATCTGTTTATTACTATCTGAGAAACATAACCAAAATAAGAATCATCCTAACCCTATCTGACTTCAGGAAACAGATATACCATCTAGACTAAACTACTCTAAAAGTTCTCATTAAGTTTCCTCCTTGTTCGAGTTAAACCATTTGCCACAAATCGTTTTCCGTGAGTTTTTATGCGTTTAATATAAGAAGACTTAGGTATTTTGAAACCGACTATCATGTGATGCTGCAATTCAACAGTCAGTACGGTTGACCGCTGATGGACTCAGCACGACCACTGACCTAACCTTTGATGTCAGCTGGGTATCTCTCACTAAATCTCTTTCATTCCCTCTCGCTTTTTTTTCTCCAGCGTCTCCTCGTGAGCCTCTGTGTGCATGCCGGCATGAATCATTTACTTCTCAAACAAACAGCAATTTCACTGGGAAGAAAGCACCACATTCGTCTTTGACAAGTCAGCTACGCCTCCAGTGTTATGCAATTTGGAGCTTTAGTTAAGGGGAAAAAAAATCAATTATGGCACTCGTTGGCAGGGACAACAGTATGGTATAGCATGCATGGGAGTCATGGTAACTCTGAGGTTAGCAAGAACTTTTTGCTCAGAGGCGAAATGGAGGAACTTTAGCAAGTTATTAGAGAAGTATGAAGTGTCACAAGACCCTGAGGTTTGAGAGCAGACTTGCATATTTAGCATTTTTAACTTTTATAGTAGAAGCTTCATAATACAATGACCAATGACCTGAATGGCCATTCTGACAAGCACCTGCAGTACCTACAATATTTTAGCCATTTCCTTTATCTTAAAGACCTGATGCACATGAGGGACCTGAACCATGTGTCCCCAACCCTAAATTCTAGAGCAGTTGCTCCCCAACCCTAGGTCCTTGAAAAGTTGCTCCCCAACCCTAGGTCCTTGAAAAGTTGCTCCCCAACCCTAGATCCTAGAGCACTTGCTCCCCAACCCTAGATCCTAGAGCACTTGCTCCCCAACTCAAGATTCAGAGTCCCTGTGGTCTCTAGTATTCCCCTTAATCTATTACCCGTGTCGGATCAAGAAAGCCCTAATTTGGTGGCTTATTAGATCCAGAAAAACAACAAAGTATGCAAGATGGGGGTATTACAAGACCAGATTACAGTTGAACTGGACACTCCCTTGAGGAAACACCAGAATTTGCAGAGACTACCCTTTCCCTAAGGATTGCTTCCGATCTATATATTAGCTCTAAGTGTGTACACTAAATAAAGATAATTGGTTAAGACTTTGTGCTAATGATTACAAGGTTCTGTGTTCAATCCAAACAAATACCAAACCCCTACTACTGGGGCTACAGCCGTTCACAATTATATCAACTATTGCTTGAGCAATTTGAGCACAACTTTTCTTCCACGAGTGCTCCAGCTGGAGGAAAACAACTGCCCCGCTGAGGGGTAAACACAACACTTCTCCATTCCTAAAGAGTCCAAATTGTCTCCTTTTTTTTGATTCCACCACATTTTGCTGTGTGCTAGATCTCAAGAAACAAGGTCAGGCACCAACATAAGGCACTGGAACCATCAAACAATATGAACTTCCTGTATGATGTACACAATGCATTTTACTCAGCCATTAGCAAGTATTTTCCCATGAAACTATAGACAGAGTAATGCACATTTTATCTCTACATATGCAATTATGAAAGGCCACGGGCCCATTACACATTCGGAGGCTCTGCACAGGCTCTCTATGACGCTAATCACAGGAGTAATGATCTATAGCAAGATCCGAAAGCTAGCACCAGGTTGTGCAGCACTAACTGACAGACAGAACTTTGTAAATGCGTGTGTGTGTGCAGGACATACAGCGGTCTAAAAGACTGTGAGATTCTGTAATGTTTTTACAAGTGGTGAGCCTCTTAGAAAACCAGTGTGTGAGCATTCCTGATTAGCATGCACAGCTGTGATGGCACAACGTGCACTCCACAAAGAGGAAATTTTCCGCATACGTCAAACCAGAGTCACGGTCTAAATGGCCGCTTGCTTTGATTCAAATGAAGGAACGCCAAAGAGCCTGATCATTTGTCCGGAAACTGTTTGCTTGGTTAAATCTAACCAAGTAAGCTGGTTCTGTTCAGCAGAATTTAGCTTGCTGTTACCGTATTTAGCCAAAATGCTAATGCTACCACATATGACAAAAACGAGGCAGCATGATTTCAACCATGAGCATGATCTTTCTTGTTCTACGCTCTCAAGCTTGATGGCATTCAAGTGTGATCAAAGACCCTTGATGACCTGTGAATAAGACCATGTACATCTGATGGTGTCTGAATGCACTGAAGACTCTTGATACTATCCAAGCAGGATGGAAGAACACTGAGGCCCTTCAAAGGCCACCACTGATTCTGTCCGAGTGGAAGAGGGGACTCTTGATACTGTTCAGAAGACCCTTATTGCATTCTGAATGGGACAAGAGACCCTGGATCCTTTCCAAGTGGGACAGGGGAACCTCGATTCTGGTCAAATGCAACTAACAACCCTTGATGCATTCCAAATGGGGCAGGAGATGCTGAACGCTTTACAAGTGGTACAGAGAACCCGTGATCCTGTCCAAATGTGACAGAGGTACAAATATAACTAAAAATGCGTGATGACATCTGAATGGGACTAAAGACCCTTGGTGCCTTCTAAGTGGGTCTGAACAACCTGATCCCGCCTTCCAAGTGGGACAGGGGACCACTGATGAGACAATAGATCTTTAATGCTCTCTTAAAAGAACAGAAGACATGTGATGTCCAAAGAAAACGACCCTAAAAAAAGACCCTAGATGACCTCTAGATGGGACAAAAGATCCTTGACGTTCTCCAAACAGGACTGAAGATCTTTAGTGTCTTCTGCAACTGGAATGCTGAGGCAAATACATCACCCTATCATAAAGGAAGCCAGTATCCATGGCAACAGTAACCCCCCCCTCAAACCCTGGCATACCCTCCATCCGGTAACAAGGGCATTACATGGATACACACACCTTTCACTCTTTCTAGACTGAACATTTCCCTCCCTTCCCTGTCCTGATAATCATCCTGCAAAACAACACTGTCTAGTTGTCCAGAATATTCTGGAGATGATTCCTGATCCTCTTTGGCTGGAGTAATAGTGAGTCATTATTATTCCGTCTGTCCACATATTTCTCTCTCTGTCTCACCACCCCCCTGAATGACTGATACATGACTTGGTGTTCTAGTGGTTTGCCATTTAAAGGGTCCTCACACCCCAGATCACCCTCATACACACACTTACACACACTCCATACCATCTCACAGGTACACACACATCAAAGTGAGGATCTAACACTTCCTCCAGTTTGGGAGAATTGTTCTCTTCACATCTCGGTGTTTGTATCTCACTCTCCAAAGGATTGATGTTCATATTTAGCTTAATCAAAGCCAACACACGGAGCAGCACTGAAAGGTAGTGCAGAGGTGAGTACAGAGCCTGGGATCTCATTAACACCAAAGAGTTTATAAAACAAAGAGAGATGTTTGCTCTGTGAAATGAATAATATATAACGTTTTCTCCATGAGGTAAGCTGTATATGACACGCATTAGCTATGTCTAGCCACGCCCCCTTATCCAAGGCATCACTGCAGCATAACTTATATAGATATATTCTATAGATGACACTATAAGATAATGGCACATATCACACCATCGCACAGAAAACGTCACCCTGTCCATCATTATGCATCACGCTACATTCCTGCGTATGGCAGAGACGATGATGTGATATTATCATGTAGCCCACTCCGAGAGCAAGAAGGGGTGAAAGAGGAAGATGAATCACTTTCTCTCTTTCTCCCATGTGACCAGTCGTCTTGCTGCTTTGGTATTTTCTGTTCTCAGGCAGCTGAACAACACAGAGCAGTATTCATTCTACAGGGGCCTGAGATGCACACACACACACACACACACGCACGTGCACACGCACACACGCGCACACGCACACGCGCACACACATGCACGTGCACACGCACACACGCGCACACGTGCACACGCACGCACGTGCACACACACACACACACACGCACGCACGCACACGCACACACGCGCACACGCACGCACGCGCACACACGCACGTGCACACGCACGTGCACACGCACACAAGCACGTGCACACGCACACACACGCACTGAAGCCATCCAGCTTCTCTACAGGAATTTACAGAATGTATAAGAATCTTGTTGCAGCAGTAAATATATTGTACAAGTGTTTTTACGCGACAGAAACACGGCACACCATCATAA
>NC_080736.1:17907058-17932058 GCF_019097595.1 Hemibagrus wyckioides | reverse complement strand
ACTGATGAAGATCAATGTATTCAAATCAGATGCCCTGGATCAAGTGCCGTTTTAGAGGCTGCTGAATAAATGGGCGTGTCTCATGGTGATGAAGCGTGAGTGCTAAAGCCTCAGCCTACATCACACACGCCTCTTCTGAAGAAACACTGGACAGATGGACAGCAAGTAATTAGCCTCCATTTCTTGGTGGAGTGAATACCATACCGTACGCCAAGGCTTTTAACATTGCTGAAGACTGAACTCGAGTGCGGCTCGGTGGAGAAAACGCAATTTGTCGGCTGCACTTATTCGACCTCGTACTTAATGGCTATCTGCACCTGTCAGACATCCCTGTGGCTCGAAACTCCAGAGCTTCTCAGATGACGGAGAAAAGGAAAGTGTTGGTCTGTCTCCCAAAGGAAATAGAGAGAAAGATAAAAGGATGAGGTAGGGAAAAAGGGGGAAGAATAAGAATGAAAAACGAGGGACACCACAGAATAAAAATGAGAGAGAGAGAGACAGAGAGAGAGAGAGAGGGAGGTGACACATCGAGGGGCTTCCGGAGGAAGAAAATGACAAGGAAAAAAGCCGAAAGAAGAAGGATGTAGAGAGAGAGTGACGGAGACAGAAAAAGATGTGGAGTGTGTGAGCAGCTGCTCCTGTTCCTGCTCTCTGAGATGAACCACGCTGGAGGAAACATCAGTCTCTATCACACACCAGCAGCAGAGAGCCAGTGAAGGGGGAAAGCAGGGCTGTGTCTCATTATTCAACAAGTCAACAGGCTGAGGAGAGAGAGAGAGAGAGAGAGAGACAGGGGGCAGAGAGAGAGAGAGAGAGAGAGAGAGACAGGGGGCAGAGGGAGAGAGAGAGAGAGAAAGGGAGAGAGAAAGGGAGAGAGAGAGGGGGGGGGGCATCCAAAACTGGAAATAAAATGGACTGGGAGTTAATAGACAGATGGATGGATGGATGGATGGATGGATAGATAGATGAATAGATAGACTTATGGATGGATGAAGGATTAGCTGGATGGTGAATTAAAGGATAAACAGATGGATCAAAGTAAACACCTCCATTATCCATTCATCCATCTCTCAGTTCATCCAGAGGGTGACGTCATTGATGACATGAATCTGATCCAATAAAAGTATCTCCATCACACCCGCTTCAGATCTTCTGCACATTAAACACAAACTTTACATCCCATAACATCTTACTCTTCCACCTCCATTTAAATACAGCTTCTGTTCAACCATGTTCTCTATCAATTCTCTATTAATCTGTTCGGCACTAGCGTCAGGTGAGAATCAGGTGAGATTAGCACGTGCTAAAAAGACTCGCACGTCGCTGTGCTGCACGAAAGTGTGAGGGATAAACAGCTCTGCTTTCCATCAGGAAAACAAACAGACGCCGAGCTCCAGAGGCACGTTTCACATTCACCTCAAAGCCATGACGAGTTAGCATGTCCAGGAGCATTTAGTGCCTCGCTGTGAGCTAAACGCTAATAATATCCTGTCTTTAATTAACAGCCGCGCGTAAAAAGCCGCCACAGGCCCGGCTTTAGCATTACAGACGCCGTCGCCGTTCCGCTCGTCCGTCAGAGGCAGACGGGAATTCCAGTCTTCTTCAAATTCCACAATCACAAACTAATTACAGGGTCAGGAATGTCGCCTCAGGACTTCTCTGACCTCTTCACTCTGAGAAAGTTGAAGAGGAATTCTAATGAGACGCTTCCATGCAGTCTCCAAGGCGGCCATTTTGGAGTGTCCTTGATGAACGCTGAACGTGGAACGCGGCCAGAAACAAAATGAAAATATCGCTCTGTTGATAAAAAAAAAAAACTAATTTTAGGACACTAATTTTAACGCTAAGTCTATCAAACAGACGCATCATGCCAAATCTATTTTTGTTTTTTGCCTTTAAACTGAAGATGATGGAGCTTTGAGACGTGTTTACTGGAAGCGACTGATTAAGTAGATTCATCTGGAGGATTCATCCGCCCGCACTCGGTTACGGTTGCTAGGTCAAGCCTTTCAGGGCTTCTGCTAGATGAGGAATAACACCGGACACCCAGCAAGGAAGCTTGTCCAGCCAGCTGTTTACTTTCTCAAAACAGAAAGTGTTGACTGAGCTGAAACAAACACAGCGTGAGGAGCCATGTGGAGTCTAAACTCACGAATGATGAACATGAGCCGAAGATTATTCCCAATTTATTCCTAATTGTGAGTGATGGTATCTCAATTGGCTAAGGCTCAGGTTCAAGCCCCAGCACCACCAAGGCCCTTGAGCAAGGCACCCCCCCACCATACTCCATCATGGCTGACCCTCACTCTGACCCCACCCCTCCAAGTATAGGATATGCGAAGAAAGAATTTGATTGGCTAATTAACTTAATTACAGAATGTTTATTGGTTGAAGGTTTCAGATTCTCCGCCCAGAGCTGAAGGGTATCCAGCGTGACACGCCCTGCTGTGGCGTCTGCTGCGTCAGTGGTGACGTTAGTGAAAGGTGTGGGAGATCCCAGTTTGCAGGTGAGGACTTGATTAGAAGCCGTCATCAAGAGCCGTAAGCACTAATCTTACCTTCACTACGTGGCTGTGTTCCCATAAACATTCAGCAGACTGAAGTACGCAGTGGAGGTGATTGAACCTGTCCTATAATCTTGACGACACTCGTCTCCACTTCATCAGCTCTGATAGCCGCGCCGACATCGATTTTTCACTCGCGATGGCTCGAGAATGATGAAACTTGAATTATTGCTAAATCTGTCCAGCTTAACACACACACGCGCGCTCGCGTGCTAATAATAAATTGGAGCGTAACCTGATGCTTCTCTTCAAAGCTTTCAGGCTGCATCCGTTTGTCTTTTGATGGCTATTTAATGGCTGTAGCATCTGAAGTGGAACACGCACACAAAGATATGAGCTAGCGCTTAACAAGCCTAATGAGCGTCAGCAAAGTGCTTTTGCTAAACACACGCGCACAAACGAAAAAATACCGAAGAAAAAGCACCGCCTTGCCGCGCGCTTTTCTTTTATTATAGCAGCATTAGCGGGTGCAGGACTTTGATCATCCCGCGTTTAATGAACACGCCGGCTGAGGAAAAGGCCAATTAGGGCTGTGTTCCAATCCAATTCTATTAACAACAACAAATAGAAAGAAGCTAGCAAGAATTCACAGTATCTGTATCTTTTCCCATTTTTGTTTTCACTGCTTCCAGCATCTTAGCTAACTTCCTAGTCTGTTTGTGTTTCCACAGAAAAAATGAAAAAATGTGGTTTTACTGGTTAGTTTTGTTTTTTCCAGTTTGTTTGTTCTGGTTACGGACTCTTCTATTTTAATAAACACCAGTAAAGTATCTACACAGAGAGAAGATAATGGACTGAACCCACCGCGTGTGGTATATGAGAAAAACGAGTTGTCCCATGAGCACTGCAATAACTGTGTATGTTGTGTAATTGCAGGTCTGAGCCCCGTCCTCTCGTCCTCTCGTCTATAAGTGACCCGGAGCAGCTCAGTGTCCAGCTCAGTCCCCAGTCTCAGATTACATGCCAACTGGTATTATTAAATCTGCTTACGCAAGACAACCGCTTCCACGTGGGAATAATTCAGCCTGCCGTGTAAACACCTCACAGGGACCTCTGGCTCATTGAGAAGAGACTCGGCGTCACTCTCATACAGAAGCTTCATCTCACATCCTCACAGAAAGCAGACACACTTCACACTTCAGGGTTCCACGTGACAGACGTCGTCACAGGACGGTTTATGAAGGAGGGTGTTGATAAAATCATTTTTAATCTTCATCCTCAGTGTAAATGACAACATCGAGTCACGTTACAGATGAAACTAATTTCTCACTTTATTTCAGAAGATGATATGCCGCATGCCGAAATATTTACTTTCATGTTGGCTTTCGTAGGCCACAGTTCCCACCCAAAGACAATGTAACCAATCAGACCACAGTTCCCACCCACAAAGCCACTGTATCCAATCAAACCACAGTTCCTGCCCACTAAACCACTGTATCCACAGTTCCCACCCACAAAGCCACTGTAACCAATAAGAGCTCAGTTCCCGCCCACAGTCACTGTAACCAATAAGACCTCAGTTCCCGTCCACAAAGCCACTGTATCCAAATGGACCACAGTTCCCTCCCAGTAAACCACTGTATCTATCAGATCACAGCTCACAAAGCCACTAAAACAATTGGACCACAGTTCCCGCCCACAAACCCACAGTAATGAACGAGACCACAGTTCCCACCCACTAAAGCACGGCATCCAGTCAGACCACAGTTTTTGCCCACACTGCCACAGAAACCAATCAGACCTCAGATCCTGCTTCCAATGTGACTGCAACCGACTGGACCCTGATTCCTGGCTCAGTCCCTGTATTACAGAACAGTAGAGCTCCAAAGACAGCTAAAATGCAGAATTCCGCTCCCTCTGTCTCCGGCTCTGTGGATCACAGAGGCACAGACCTGGTGTTATAACGTGGTTGTGTAACCGTATGGTCTGTAATTCTACCGGTCACTTCAGAAGGGCAGATGATTCACTCTATGAAATAAAGGGATCATATGACTATTTATTTATGCTCTCTGTGTATTTTAATCCTATGTGTTGAGCAGATTTGGACGTCTGGTGTTCAAACATCATAACTGAGCTAGATTCATAACTAACAGGATGCTGATTTCCACAGCTACACATCCCATGATGCACATTATCTCCATTTCTTCATTACACCTACACCAATCAGTTCCCGCCCCCATGGCCTCTGTAACCAATCACAAAGTTATATTATATACATATATGCATATGTAATGAGGGGCGTGGCTAAAACCTGAGGCAAACAGGAGCCGAAGCACACAGTGAACCAGCTCCTCCTCACTGTTCCTCCAGCACTCTGTCTATTGTCTGCTGAGGAAGAGAGCGTGTGTGGGGTGGGGATGAGGAAACCGAGGCAGTTGCAAGTCGAACCAATCAATCGTGTCATTTTCTCATCAAGCCTGGAGCTGGAACAGGAGAGATGGATACAGCGAGAGTATCTCTCTCTCTCTCTCTCCCTCCCTCCCTCTCGCGGTATAGATAAAGCCGCTCTGTGTGCTGACCGTGCCTGCTGGGGAACATTACGGCAAAGCAAAGCAAACACAATTATCATGGTACAGACACACTCAGAGAGCCGGAGAGAGCTCCATAAAGCCGAAAGGTCCTGCCTCGCAATGTACCATTAGCGCAGTTCCGTCCCATTGACCCAGATGCGTTAATGAGGGAGACGGAGAGACGACCAAAATCACATTTCTGTCTCACGCTGACAAACACAGCTTCACTCTGCAGATCATCTCCTCAGCCATATGTAAACAAAAAAAATTAACAAAGTCCACTAGCAAGAAATTTCAGGAATGTTCTACTTTTAGTAATAAGTCCCCGTGATTATTAACCCCCCGCAAGGCCAGGAGGTAGAGAGTTATTATATATCATACAGCAGTGCTAGAGAACTGAATCTGGGTCAGCAGACAGGGGAGAGATGCACCAGGGGTCAGGAGCGGAGTGGGAGGAGGACATGCACTAGATGTTTCTAAGCTGAAACGAGTGCTGAGGGACGTCCTGGTGTTGATGTGCTGATTGACAGTAACGTGTAAAGCTCACTAGAGTATTTCACTTTAATGACCAATACTCGGCCTGGCCATGCTGTATGTTACAGAGTGCCCCAGGTCCGTGTGGGACAAAATACTGTTCCTGCTCACAAACCGAGATGTCCTTCAAATCTTCTGGAGTTCTCACTAGCTGATATACAGCCTTTATAGATAAATATAAGAATCCTGAAAAATCTGTTCAGGGGTTAATGAACGCTTAAGGAACATGTACAACATGTGGAACTTGAGGAAAATGAGGAACTTGAGGAACATGAGTATGATGGTGGACAGAGATCTCAGCTCTCACACACTGTGTCTGGACATTTCAGGGATCTAAAATCAGCTGTCGCAAGCAACGTCTCATACAGCCACGAAATTCCTAACACAGCAGATCAGATTGCAGGAAGAACAGACACACACACACACCGTTTGACATATTCCTGCCGTAGCAGTTGACGGTTTAGGAAATAATCATCAACACCAGTGTTACAGATCACGAGGGATCATCATACCACTTTAATTACATCAGCATCATTACTGACTGATACACACTGAAGGTCAAGGTCAAGGTGAAGGTCATCCTGAAAGGTCACTATGCTGAGTTTATGACAAAATAGAAAATATAAACACTATTATATTAATATTAAATTTATCATAAATGATCATTCCTGTGACTGGAATAAAGGAGAGAGAGAGAGAGAGAGATAAGGAGAGGCAGAGAGAGAAAGAGAGAGGGAGGGAGGGCGAAAGAGCAATAGAGAGATCAGATGGAGAGATGGATGGATGTATAACAGGCAGTCATAAGGAGAGTGAAAGAAAGGAGAGAGGATAGATAGATAGATAGATAGATAGATAGATAGATAGATAGATAGATAGATAGATAGATAGATAGCACTTGCACTACAATGATAAAGTGACACCATGAAGGCCACATTATAATAACCTCGGTTACCATAGTAACTGCAAGCGGCTAGCTACTTAGCAACACAAGTGTTAAGTTGCTATCAAGGCATGTGTGTAGAAATACTTCAGACTGGAGCAGGAGTACAGTGCAGGCTGTGGAGGAGTAACACCACGACATTTTACACCAGGTGAACAGCTTCAGAAGAACGGAGAAGAAAAAACGGTTTAATAAAAACACAAGCAGTGAGGACGTGATCCGCTCCGGGTTCAGAGCTACTACATACACCAACGGCAGAACTGAGGACGGATCCATCCAGTACTCTCACTCATCTGTGTACAAGCTAAGCGCTAACAACAAGAAACGTGTGTGAGTGCGTGTGTGTGTGCATGCGTGCATGCGCATGTGTGTGTGTGTGCGTGCGTTGCGTGTGCGAGTGTGTGTGCATTCAGCACCAGGGTGTGAAGTGTGTACGTGATGAACATCCTGACTGGATCCAGCGGCTGCTTTAAGAGCTCCTCATGAATACAGAACTCTTTATACAGAAACAGGAAGAGCCTCACTGAGCAATGCTACGCTAGAAACGTCCCTCACTACCGATCCCTGATTGTGATTAATGACGCGTACAAACTGAGTGCTAAAGACAAACACACAATACATTCACAAAAAAACTGCTGCTAGGCAACCGGGAAAACATGAACCGCCACAGTATCAGGTAGCTAATGACTGTGGCTAACGATGCTGCTAGCTAGGACCTAGTGTTAGCATTTATACATGCGAAGTGACAAAGGAAATGACACGGAACTGGGTGTAGATTAAAGCAGTCTGTAATTACACTTAGCATCGACCGCTAACACAAAGACTGGTCAGCTCTGAGCTGAGGGAAAGAATTCACCTCAAGAACAGATTTTAATGATGTTCAAACATTTTTTATTTTTATATTTAATGATCACAAGAATAGAAGAACTTTTTTTTTTTTTATACATTTCAGATTCCCACCCTATGTAGTGCACTACATGCTGTAGATCAGGAGATTTGAGACACAGCCCTAGAGTGTGCATTAGATTAGGTCTGATATTGTTGTTATTACACAATAACCAGCCGTTATGTAAGCTATAAGCTGTTCCTGCATGCTAATTACTGAAAGCCTGGGAGACTTCAGGACAACTGTCATTGTGTGTGTGTGTGTGTGTGTGTGTGTGTGTGTGCACGTGTGTGTGCGTGTGTTTAGATGTCCAGACACTGAGGTGCTCAAGTCTTTCAGAACTCCAAGGTCACTGCAGTAACCCCATACACACACACACACAAACACACCTGTCTGCTCTTACCATCCTACCCCACAGGACACCTAGTGCACTTCATAGTGTCCACCTCCATTATTTTATACCTTACATTCACATTAGCAAGTCTTTTAGCTTGTAGCTTGTCGCTTGTGGGTGTGGCCTGTCCTGCTAGCTAGTTTGTAGCTTGTCACCTGTGGGCATGGTCTGCCCAGATAGCTAGTCAAACACAAGCTAAATAACACACTAATCAGTGTGAAAACTGCTTGTCTATTTGTTTGTTTGCTGCTTCATGTTTCACTTCAAGCTTCATGTTTATTCGCAGCATCATTTAACAATACGTTGTAAAGGCAGGATTCCATGTTTATTTTATTTATTTATTAATGTTTCACATCAGACAGGTCAGTAAACAGACTCGGTCTCAAATCTAGTTTACTTGCTGATGTACACTAGCCCAATGTAGTGCCCTATACAGAGTAGGGTGCTAGAGCTCAGGCTAAATCCTAAATCACTAGTTTTGCTAATACAATCCACTACACAATTACTACCTTAAACAAAACACTACACAATTACTACCTTAAACAAAACACTACACAATTACTACCTTAAACAAAACACTACACAATTACTACCTTAAACAATCCACTACACAATTACTACCTTAAACAATCCACTACACAATTACTACCTTAAACAAAACACTACACAATTACTACCTTAAACAATCCACTACACAATTACTACCTTAAACAAAACACTACACAATTACTACCTTAAACAAAACACTACACAATTACTACCTTAAACAAAACACTACACAATTACTACCTTAAACAAAACACTACACAATTACTACCTTAAACAATCCACTACACAATTACTACCTTAAACAATCCACTACACAATTACTACCTTAAACAAAACACTACACAATTACTACCTTAAACAAAACACTACACAATTACTACCTTAAACAAAACACTACACAATTACTACCTTAAACAAAACACTACACAATTACTACCTTAAACAATCCACTACACAATTACTACCTTAAACAAAACACTACACAATTACTACCTTAAACAATCCACTACACAATTACTACCTTAAACAATCCACTACACAATTACTACCTTAAACAAAACACTACACAATTACTACCTTAAACAATCCACTACACAATTACTACCTTAAACAATCCACTACACAATTACTACCTTAAACAAAACACTACACAATTACTACCTTAAACAAAACACTACACAATTACTACCTTAAACAAAACACTACACAATTACTACCTTAAACAAAACACTACACAATTACTACCTTAAACAAAACACTACACAATTACTACCTTAAACAAAACACTACACAATTACTACCTTAAATAAAACACATATCAGACGTTACATCCTACACAGAGTGCATTAGCCATCATTCTGGACAGATAGTGCACTATGAGGTCATATATTTAGTGCACTATGTAGTGTCCAGGTCATACGTTTAGTGCAAAGAATGTGTAAAGAATAGGAGCAATCACTTCACACTCTGTGTAACGCACTGGTATAGGGAACATAAACAGAGTGCACTATATAGGCTGTAGAAGCTATAAAGCCTGTTTCAATAATGTAGTGCACTACAGAGGGTGTAGGAGCCACCACTTCACACTCTATTACATGGAGCGCTAAATATTTTAGCCACAATGTGTTTTTATGTCTAACATTAAGTTAGGAGTAAGGTAGGAGCTAATGCATCGGATATATTAAGTATGTAGTGCACGGCGGTAGGGAGCAGGGAGCCATTTGGGATGCGTGCGCGAGCTAGATTTTAAAGCGCATATCATTTTTTCTTTAAAAGAAGAAACAGGTGATTGTTTACAAATAATCATAATCAAAGTAAGGCGGGTTTTAAGCGAATTAAGAAACCAATCCTGATACGATGATGTTTAATTATTTAAACAATCAATAGCGTTCGATAACAAGAGCGCTCGTGCCCGTCTGACGAGCCGTGCATTTGTTTATCGAGCGGCGCAGTCGCGTGACAAAACCGTTATTTATTACCGACACGCAGCAGAACAAATCCGCACGAGCACGTCGCGAGGAGGCATTTTCCCACGCCGGGAATACAGCGTCACTCACCCAAAACACGAAGGAGTAAACGATGAGCAGGGTTTTCAGACACGTTATCACGGGTTTGGTCTCCATTCTCCTCGATGCCATACTACAGTGAACGGGCGGTGCGCGCGCTGCTCTCGCTCTCCGGCGCGAGCTGCGGCCTCTCTCAGCGCTGCCGCTCTCAAAGCATCAGCCAATCAGAGAGCGAGCAGCCCCTCTAAGTCCCTCCCATGCTGTGACGCTCGACCCCCCCCCCCACCTCATTCTAACACCCCATCCCCTCCCTTGTTGAGAATCACGTGACGGTGCACCAAGGGCGATGGCAGGTGCATTAGCATCAGCAGGACACAAAAAACCCCGAAGCTAAACTACACGAAACAGAAGACATTTGTGAAAACAATCCTGTTTTATTTATCATTTATTCTCTGTGTGCTACCTTAATAAAAAGTGCGGCACAACAGAAAAATAGATTTGTATGCAAAACGCACCCTTTGACGTGCTGCGGCGTTGCCACGGCAACCGTCCGAGCACCCGCTCTATTTGTCCATACTGTTTAGTATGCTAGTGTGCGAAACTCTGCTCTGACCGAGTAGCCACACTTACACACTTAACTACTACTGAGTATGCTAGTGTGCGAAACTCTCCTCTTACTGAGTATCCACACTTACACACTACTGAGTACGCTAGTGCGCAGTTCTGAACGCAGGTAGAGGCCATCTTGTCGTTAAAGGAGAAGGAAAATTCCATGTTTTAAGACGCTCTCGTTTAATTATTTAAAAAAAAAAAAAAAAAGTTATTTACTCATACTAATAAAAAAGGAACAAGTAGGATAAACACACGCAGAAATGTTGAAGGAACAGCGAGAAATTTCCACATGGAAATGTTGACACAACTTAGCTCAAGCACAGGTTAGCTCACCATGCTAATTATGTCCCTGTATCATTGTACGAAACATAAAAAAACTAGTTAATTCACACACTACTAGAACCCACAGATTGAGCCATTAAACTAGCGTTATAGTGGACATTGACACACAAACTAGCATAGTAGCTAGCAGGATAAACCACTTGCTAGCATTACGCTAAACTAGCCAGGATCGTCACCTCAAGAAACAGGATCAACTAAAATCAACTAATTCTTCAGGTTGTGTAATAAAGTTGTTGTGCTTTATTGATATGATTTAAAAAATAATAATAATACATTTACATTAAAGATTTGAGGAAGTACAGGAATATTATGGTGAAGTTTGTAAGTTTCAGACGGAACAAACAGAAGGACAGTGAACGATCTCTGGTCTTCACTCGGCTCATATGATCAACAGCACAGTGGGAAATAAGTTCACACTTCAGCTTCAGAATGATCACCCTGGTGTTCGTCCATCAGCCGCCCCCAATTCACAACCTATTGAGAAGATGGCTGCTACTGTTACTGCTACTGTTTATATGTGTATAAATATATGGGTTAGGTCTTGATACTGCATATTAAAGAACTATACAAACCCTTTAAAGCTTTGAAGTAAATTTTCCTTCAATATTCCCTCTGTGTGTCGGGTCCTTGTAGTGTCTTGTGATGATGATGATGGACAAAACAAATATCTCTGTTCTACATGGACCTTCATGCTTTAGTGAGACTCTCAACACTTGTGTGTAAAAGAAAAGCTTAAGAATGAAGACTCTCGTGTCTTTACATCAACAGGTTTGTGTCCTCTAGTCATCGACACATTCATTAGACCTTCTTAGAAAATATGCTGTGATTGTCCATCCATTGTCTATACCAGCTTTATTCCTAATTAGGGTCACGGGGATCTGCTGGAGCCTATCCCAACACACATTGGGCGAAAGGCAGGGGTACACCCTGGACAGGTCACCAGTCCATCACAGGGCCACACATATAGACACACTCTATTTAGAATCACCTATCAACCAAATGTACAACCTAAAAAACCACTAAGCCACCGTGCTGCCCCACTGTGATTATATACCTTTGAAAAATATAAATAAAACCTACCAGGGGTTACAGAGGTTATCTTCTATGAACATCACCTTCTCACCTTCTCCTAGCATCACCTGGTCCTCCAAGAAGGCTTTGAGGGATAAGCTGACCAAGCACTGACCTACTACACTTCTCAGCTCACTGTAAAGAATTTTAATCAGTGAAATCATGCACTCGAAAGGAATCAATTGTCATATTTATGTATTTAATGCAACTCTTGACATAAATTTTCATCATTTTTCATTCTTTAGTATTAAATCCTCACTGTGTGTTTAACTCCGAACAATACAGTGTGTATTACATCCTGCTCTCGAACCAGAAGCCGGGACAGACAAAAGTTAGCGACTGAGCCACAAAGCCAGTTTCATTCATTGATTTATTTACAGAGAACATCGCTTCATTGAACAGACCCTATGTACAGAAACCAGAACAAAAGATGACAGAACACAATCTCGGTTAGAAAACATATCATCTCTGCGATAAGAAAATACGACACAAATGGGGGAAAAAAATCAGAAAGTCTTTTCAGAATCCATCGTTTTATCACTGAGGAAATCGTCCGAGCTGCTCAGGATTCTGTGAGCAGGAAAACATGCTAAATAAATAAAAGCAAGATTCATTGATTTTCCTTACACTTAAAAAAAAAAAAAAAAAAAAAAAGGTTTTTGTTTGAAAAATATCTTTTTGTGTTGTGGTGAAAAACACACTAGCATCATAATGACCAAATTCAAAGACAGCATGTGTTTCCTTATTTATTTATTTATTTATTTATTTATTTATTTATTTATTTATTTATTTATTTATATATATATATCAAGTCAGTTTTAGCCACATATCTTGTGCCCTCTAGTGGAAGATTAAGGAACATTGGAATAAATGCTGGAAATATAGACAGTTTTTTAGTGCAAAAAAAAGAGAAGATAAAAAGCATGTCAAAGCAAACCTTCTCCAACTCACTGGTCATCAGTTAGCATTTAAATGTGGGCAGTTCGTTGAAGCCTTGCTCGGTTGCTGGAATAAGGAGGAACATTTCATCATCCATTTCAGCGGGAGAACCTCAGCAGATCACGTGCTGTAACCCAGCGCTATGAGACAGAAGAGAAGATCAGCATAAACACGCTGAATATTTAAGACTTCATCAACATAATAATAAAAAAATAACCAACCTATGATACACTATATTGCCAAAAGTTTTGGGACACCTTTCTCAAATCATTGAATTCAGGTGTTCCAATCACTTCCATGGCCACAGGTGTATAAAATCCAGCACCTAGGTATGCAGACTGCTTCTACAAACATGTGTGAAAGAATGGGTCGCTCTCAGGAGCTCAGCAAATTCAAGCGTGGTACCGTGATAGGTTTCCACCTGTGAAATATCCTCACTACTAAATATTCCATGCTCAACTGTTAGTGGTATTATAACAAAGTGGAAGCAACTGGGAACAACAGACAAAGTCACAGAGCGTGGTCAGCTGAGGACCACAGTGCACAGAGGTCACCAACTTTCTGCAGAGTCAATAGCTACAGACCTCCAAACTTCATGTGGCCTTCAGATTAGCTCAAGAACAGTGCGTAGAGAGCTTCATGGAACAGGTTTTCCTGGCCGAGAAGCTGCATCCATCACCAAGTGCAATGCAAAGTGTTGGACGCAGTGGTGTAAAGCTGACCGCCACTGGACTCTAGAGCAGTGGAGACGCGTTCTCTGGAGTGACCAATCATGCTTCTCTGTCTGGCAATCTGATGGACGAGTCTAGGTTTGGTGGTTGCCAGGAGAACGGTACTCGCCTGACCTCATTGTGCCAAGTGTAAAGTTTAGTGGAGGGGGGATTATTATTATGGTGTGGGGTTGTTTTTCAGGGGTTGGGCTTGACCCATTAGTCTTGCATTACTGTATTGCCAAAAGTTTTGGGACACCCCTCCAAATCAGTGAGTTCAGGTGTTGTTTTTCAGGGGTTGGGCTCGGCCCCTTAGTTCCAGTGAAAGGAACTCTTAATGCTTCAGCTTCATACCAAGACATTTTGGACAATTTCATGCAAGACTGACAAGAACGGCTGTGTAAATGTTTTACAAAAAAACAACTCAAGACAGAAGGGTGTGGGGGCAGATGATGAAAGGGAGTGCAAAGAAAAGATTCTGCAAAGAAAAGATAAAGGTCTGGAAACAGTCCAAAAGACTCTGATGAGTCTGAGGTCAGGAGGAGCTCCATGGATGAGCTCGATGTTACCAGCTCTCAATAAAGTCCACTTTCAGCAGCGAAACCCTGAGACAATGAAACACTAACTGAACCAATTTACCTAAAGTTCATAGAGAATTTCATTAAAAACTAGCAGTCCAGTTGAGTAGAAGCTAATGGCGGTGACCTCTAAGAAACAACTATACCTAAAGGAGTGAACAGGTCGGACAGGCTGCCGTAGCTAGCCATTTTATCGAGTTCATCAGCGTTAGTCTCTGCCCATGTTGTACAGCACAGTTCCAGCTCTTATTAAGATTTTACACACCATTTGATTGTAGAAGCTTTTTTTAAATCCAAGTGTACATACTCTAATTTCTCCAAGGCACAGAACGGATCCTGCACTAAAGCAAACAGCAGACTCAGTGCTGAATGGGTCAGATCATTCCCACCCAGGTTCAGCTCTCTGAGATGCAACGGGTTCGACATCAGCGCTGACACCAGAGCAGAGCAGCTTTTACCTGTGAGCCCGCAGTTAAACAGTCTGTACACAGAGAGAGAGAGAGAGAGAGAGAGAGAGAAGAAAAGAGCACTCTATAAGTCATTTGGAGTGGAGGAGTGTATGTTAAAAAAAGGTAAAAGCTCAGAAGTTGGCTATCCTGATGCTAAAACTCACCCGAGTTTCTTTAACGCACACTGCGGATCTCCCAGATAATCAGAAAGCAGCTTCACTCCCGAGTCTCTTATTTTATTACCGCTCAGATCCAGCTCCCTTAAGTGTGATGGGTTTGAGCTCAGGACTAAAGACAGAGTGGAGCAGCCTGACTCTGTGATCCCACAATCACTCAACCTGAGAGAGAGAGAGAGAGAGAGAGAGCAAGAGCGAGAGAGAGAGAGAGAGACAAAGACAGATAGAGAGAGAGAGAGAGAGTTATCCTGGGCTGTGTGCTAGTGTCTGCTGGTTAGCTGGAATTTTGGAGACACTCAGCATCATCATCACAACACACTGAGGCAAGCAGAGACGTTCAGCAGGAACCAGTCTGGACAATAAACATAATAATATATAATGTTATCAATTCAGAGCTTCTGTAAAACATTGTACATTATTTTTGCTAACACACGTACACATGCTGTTTGTCTCAGTGCTTCTCTCACAGTAACATTGACCATGAGCTGATCATTAACTGATTTATAGATCAGACTTTTGATACTCTCCATGTCACGTCACAAGCGTGAACTTCTACCTCTCTCTCTTTACTGCTCTGGCTTCATGACTTTTGCTTGTTTTTTGACCTCCATGTGAGTCGTCTCAGCTCTGGTATTCCTGCTTCTGCTTCACCTGAGATAGTTTACGATTTCGGACCCTGTTTGCTTGATGCTCTGAACCTCAGCCTCAACTGCATCTGTCTCTGACCTTCTGACCTCATAGCTTGGGGCTACAGTGAGAGTAGACTTGTCAGTCAACAATCCAGCTGACCGTGGTCTTTTGAGGTCCTACAGCATGGAGGGGGAAAAAAATCAACACATTAGCCCAAAAAAAAGCAGAAGGGGTCAAGGATTTGAGCTTGGAGTTTGACCAAAAGGGCGAAATTGTGATGGCTAGACCACTGGATCAGAGCATCTCCAAAACTCTTGCAGCTCTTGTAGGGTGTTTCCGCTCTGCAGAGGCACTATCTATCAAAAGTATCCTCTAAGTCCTGTAAGTATCCTTTAAAGGATCTGCTGCTAACATCTTGGTACCAGATACCACAGCACACCTTCAGGGATCTAGTGGAGATTCCATGCCTCGAAGGGTCAGGGTTGTTTTGGCAGAGAAAGAGGGGACAGACACAATATTAGACAGGTGGTCATAATGTTATACCTGGTCTGTGTGTGCACTAATAGTTGATGCACAGTGGGTTGTGTCCAGGAGTTTAGTGTCCTGAGAGAGGATTTAATACAGAAAAGGAGGGCAGAGTTTATCTAAGACACAGACAAGTCTCAGTTAATACTGTAAATATACTCCAATATAAAAGTATCCCATGTGAGATAAATATTATGTACTGGACGCTATTCATTAATTCAAACTCTGGCCAGACCCCAGAAACCCGACTTAAGTCTCTGAATCCCATTGAGAGGTGTTCAAGAACACAACATGACACGTGGACATAAAAGCAGCATCTCACCTGAGTATCTGGAGTTTGCAGGGTGAATTCTTCATTCCCTCGGAGAGCAGCTTCACCCCTGAATCGCTCAGCGTGTTTCTACCCAGGTCCACTTCTGTCAGTTTTGAGCTGAGCAGAATAGCCAAAGCCAAACAGCTTCTCTGGGTGACACTGCAGCCGGGCAGCCTGCGAGAGGAACATGAGTAGAATGGAGAAAAATTAAAGTGAAGTGTGTGTACGGACAGCATTTTCCCCCCTCTGGACTCCCTGTATCTCACCTCAGTGTCTGCAGTCTGCTGTGTGGATTCATCTCGGCAGCAGACACCATCTTGATCACTGAATCCTGCAGATTGTTGTTACTCAGATCCAGCACTTGTATTCTGGACAAAGCTGAGGTCAGAACGGCGCTCAGGGCCAAACAGCTTTTCCCGGTGAGACCGCAAGCTCGGAGCCTAAAGGTAAAAGTGATTTGGATTAATTGCATCCAGGGAAAACAGACACTGTTTGTACTTCCTGTTAAACACTTACTTCAGCACCTCCAGTTTACAGTCTGTGATCTCCAACACGGCACAAAGCATCCTCACTCCTGAATCCTGGAGCGTATTGTTGCTGAGGTTCAGTTCTTGGAGACACGACTGGTTTGAGCTGAAAGCGGAAGCCAGGAAGGTACAGCTCAGATCTGTGAGGGTACAGCAGCTCAACCTGGAAGAGCAAAGGAGCAGAAAACCAGGTTAAAAGTAAATGTCGGGCACAAATCAGTGGACTGAGTCAAAAATCACAGTAAACAAAAACAATGACTTACTTTAAGCTCTCCAGTTTGCAGTTTGGACTGTCCAGTGCTCCACACAGCATCTTGATTCCTGAATCCTTCAAGATATTGTTGCTCAGATTCAATTTTCGCAAACTTGAACAGCTGGAGTCGAAAGCAGACGCCAGAAGTCCACAGCTTTTCTCCGTAATGTTACAACCACACAGCCTGGAACACACAGCCGGACAATCATCACTCCACCATGTCTTATATCTCTGACCATGACCAGATACCAGTGTACAAGTTAACAGAAGAAACAACCTACCTGAGACTCTCCAGTTTACAGTTTGGATTCTTCAGAGCTTTGGAGATCAGATTGACTCCTGCGTCATAGAGGTGGTTGTTGCTCAGGTCAAGCTCTCTCAGATTTGAGGAGGTAGAGCCAAGAACGGAGGCTAGTTCTTTACAGCTCGTCAATGTGAGCTGACACCAACACAGACTAGAGAAAGGAAATGTAAACATTTAGGCTTCAAGCTGTGAGACTGGCCAATGATGTGGCAGATTGCTGGCTGAAACCTTTCAACCATCTTTAGCTCAGTTATCAAGATGATGCATTATTCCTGAAACATGACAGGAAAAGAAGGCGGGGCCTGCAACAATACGATGCTGATCAAGGGGAAGCTGGGCAGTGGTGGTTGTGAATGTTGCAGCAACCTTAAACCATCAAGACACAACAAACTCTTGAGAACATGACCCTCAAGCAGGAATAGTGCCAAAGTGACAGTGCAGTAAGAATGGACGAAGACAAACACTTAATATTCGGACAGAAATGGATTCTTAAAGATCACTAAAGGAACCGATTTTGCATAGTCTGGATTCTGTCAGCGGCTGCAGGAAACCAAAACTGAGGCATTTGATGTCCAAGCTATAAGGCACTTGCTATATTCCAGCAGGATTCTGTAGGTCTGGAAAACTTTCTTGGCATACAAGTGGACATGGACATGGTCAAGCACTGGCATGGATTCGGAAGAACCGAAGCAGATTTGGAAACTATGCACTAGATCATGCAAGGCATTTCCAAAAGAAGAGAAACTATGGACTTCAACACAACACTAACATAAACATAAACTAACTGCAATGGAAGACATTAGCACTGTGCCTCGCAAAAAGTACGGCTACTTATGGACTCAATCCCAAGCAACCTGACCTGTAAATATAATAGTATTATTATATTAAAATAATAATAGGGGGAAAAAAACTCACACAGCTTTTCTGGATGCTTGGATGACCGGCAGCAGCTTCAGGAAACATGTCTCTGATCTCTCATAATCATTAAGATTAATCTCCTCCAGCTTTCCTTCCGAGTTTAACAACACAAAGACCAGAGCTGACCACTGTGCCGGAGAGAACCTGGCTCCAGTCAGACGTTTGAGACATTTTCGGTTCAAGTACATCTGGACTTCCTCGACCAGAGACCGATCATTCAGTTCATTCAGACAGTGGAACAGATTGATGGATTTGTCCGGAGAGGGATTCTCTCTGATCTTCTCTTTGATGTACGTGATGGTTTCCTCTGTGCTACGAGAGCTCTCTGATGGCGTTATCAAACCACGGAGGAGAGCCTGATTCGAATCCAGCGAGATACCAAGAAGAAAGCGAAGGAAGAGGTCCAGATGTCCGTTCTTACTGTGTAAGGCCTTGTCCACGGCTTTTTTGAGTATGTCAGTCAAGGCTGAGTTCTTGGCAACTTCTGAGCGTTCGGTGTTGGTGAAAGAGATAAAGACGTATAAAGCAGCAAGAAACTCCTGGACGCTGAGATGCACAAAGCAGTACACCTTCCCCAGGTAGAGTCCAGACTCCTCCCTGAAGATTTCTGTGCACATTCCCGAGTACACGGAGACTTCTCTGATGTCTATGCCACAATCCATCAGGTCGTCCTCATAGAAGATCAGGTTGCCTCGTTTCAGCTGCTGCAAAGCAAGTTTTCCTAAAGCAACGATTCTGTCTTGGGTTTGACGGAAACCTATTTCAGTGTTCTCTCCGTACCTTTGAAGTCGGTGTTTAGTCTGAAAGATCAGAAAGTATATGAACATCTGTGTCAAAGTCTTCGGGATTTCTTTGCTCCCTGCCTCAGTCAACATTCGCTCTAGAACCGTTGCTGTAATCCAGCAGAAGACTGGGATGTGGCACATGATGTACAGGCTCCTTGTGGACCTCAGGTGTGTGATGATCCTGTTGGCCAGGCCTGGGTCACAGATCCTCTTCCTGAAGTACTCCTCTTTTTGAGCGTCGCTGAACCCCCGTACTTCTGTGACCCGGTCGATGCGGTCTGGAGGAATTTGATGGGCTGCTGCAGGTCGAGATGTTATCCAGAGGAGAGCAGAAGGAAGTAGATTCCCCATGATCAGATTTGTCAACAACACATCCAGCGAGGTGGGTTCTGATCCGTCCTTCAAGATCGCATTGTTCTGAAAATCCAATGGAAGACGAGTCTCATCCAGACCGTCGAAGATAAACAGAACTTTGTACGCTCCATAATCATGTAAATCTGACGTTTCTGGAAAAAAGTGATAAAGAAGGTCCATCAAGCTCAGCTTTTCCTCCTTCATCAAATTCAGTTCCCTAAAAGGAAGCGGAAATATGAAGTGGATGTCCTCGTTCTCGTTTCCTTCGGCCCAGTCCACAATGAACTTCTGCACCGAGATGGTCTTTCCGATTCCGGCAACTCCTTTGGTCAGCACGGTCCTGACAGATGCGTTCGATCCGGCCGAGGGTTTAAAGAGGTCACTGCATTTGATCTGTACGTCTTCACTTCCCGGTTTCACAGCTTTGGCCTCAATCTGTCTCACTTCATGTTCATTGTTTATCTTTCCGCTGTCACCTTCTGTGACGTAGAGCTCTGTGAAGATCTCGGTGAGAAGCTTGGAGTTTCCATGTTTTGAAAGTCCTTCACTGATGCGCTTAAATTTTCTCCTCAGGGTACATTTAAGTTTCTTCTGGCACATGGGGATCACTTCTAAAACGCACAAAGGGACAGTAATATTAGGAATTCTAGTATTGATCAGATTTTCTTGGTTACTTGGATTTGATTGGACACACTTACTGTTCTGTAGTGTGGTAGCAAGGTCATAAAGATTCATGTTCCTGAGAACATGCAGTGTGATCTTCAGTACTGCCTCCTGGATGCTGTTCTGTTCCTCATTGTCCTTCACCCCCCTCTCAGGGGACACTGGGGAAGATGGACTCAACAGCTTCCTGAACCTCGTCAACTCTTCCTTTATTAGAGTGATGACCTTATGCTCGATCTCCTGAAAGAGTTTTTTTTTTGCATGTGAAATATAAAGAAGTCAATCACGTTGCGTATTTCAAGTAACTTCTCTTGGTGCAAGGTTGGAAAATTCCAGATGATCGTGTACACACCTTAAAAATGTCAGAGCGCTTTTCACGCAACTCCTCTGCTATTCTGCTTTTATCACTGTAGTAAAGCACACAATAAGACATGAGTTTAAGCCAACGGTTTTCTATCTCAAGAATCCCACAGAGCTGCTGAAGTGACGGTGATACCGTGGGAATTTGTTTAATAATCTACAGCTAACACTTCAGCCCTGTTTCATGCTCTACCTCAGGCAGGCAAAGACAGGTTCCTACCTCCAACATGTAGCAGAGCCTTCATTTTGGAAAACATCCGGTTGCTCTAGAGACCTGTTGCTCTTCATGGACATGCAGCTGGGTTCTGGTGAGCTAAAACACAACACTAGAGTAGCTATGGCCCGAATGTATTCTTCTTTGGTATGTTGATGATTTCCACCCGTTAGTGACAGACGAGAGAATAATTCTATTCTTCTTTCCCAGATGCCACTTTCCCGGATGGTCATTATTCTTCAAGCTCTTACCTTAACCTGGTAATGGAACCTGGTTCCTTCTGGAAACAAACTGGTTGCTCTCTAGACCTGCCGCTCTTCATGGACACCATGCTGGGTTCTGGGGATCTGGGGATTATTCATTTCACGATTATAGCCCAACTCAATTTGCCCACAAAATAATAATCAGTAACAGATTCAGTGAATGAATATGTTTTTATTATAAGAGTCTTCTTACATTGTAGGACTAGAAGAGTCTTCCATTGAAAGGCCAAGAGGTTGCTCTTTAGACCAGTCCCGCTTCAGGTACACACCACAGCGTACAGCCGCACTTACTTTATCAGCCAGTCTGAAAGTTAGTGTTTACATTAATATTCGTGATATAATTATCCTTTTTAAATAAAAAAACAGTCATGCATTATTTCTTGGATTCCTAAATAAGCAAATTTCCATAAGGCTATTTTATTTCCATCCAAAATGGTCCTAACTACACATATCTCTATAAATCAGGTCAAAAGCTACAACAGACACCTTCAAATCTATAACTCATAATTATAGGCTACATACACTATATTGTCAAAAGTTTTGGGACACCCCTCCAATTCATTGAGTTCAGGTGTTGTTTTTCAGGGGTTGCACTCGGCCCCTTAGTTCCAGTGAAAGGAACTCTTAATGCTTCAGCTTCATACCAAGACATTTTGGACAATTTCATGCTCTTTGTGGGAACAGTTTGGGGATGACTTCCTGTTCCAACATGACTGCACACCAGTGACAAAAGCAAGGTCCATAAAGACATGGATGAGTGAGTTTGGTGTGGAGGAACTTGACTGACCTGCACAGAGTCCTGACCTCAACCTGATAGAACACCTTTGGGATGAATTAGTGCGGAGACTGCAAGCCAGGCCAAAGGTTTTGGGATGTCTGCCTTTACCTGCACATAAATGTAATATGGAGTTGTCCCACCCATTGCAGCTATAACAGCTTCAACTCTTCTGGGAAGGCTTTCCACAAGGTTTGGGTCTGTGTTTATGAGAATATTTGACCATTCCTCTAGAAGAGCATTTGTGAGGTCAGGTACTGATGTGATGACGAGAAGGTTTGGCTCACAGTCTCCACTCTAATTCATCCCAAAGGTGTTCTATGGGGTTGGGAGCATGAAATTGTCCAAAATATCTTGGTATGAAGCTGAAGCATTAAGAGTTCCTTTCACCGGAACTAAGGGGCCGAGCCCAACCCCTGAAAAACAACACCTGAACTCAATAATTTTGGAGGAATTAAAACTTTTGGTGTCCTAAAACTTTTGGCAATAGCAGTAGCATTAGTGCTAGTTTGTATCATGCTAGCTGACTCAAAGATCAGCAAAATCTACCTGAGTGAAGAATTTTAACTTTTAGCTTGTCTTTCAGTACACTAGTGTAGAATAGTGAGGTGTTTGTTTGTGGTTGTAGTGTTGCCGTTTCAGACAATACAGAATTGTCATGTGGTCAGTCATTTCCTTCTTGTTTTCTGAATAAAAGTTACATTTCATGAGAAGATCTTGTGGTGAACTTCTGCCCTAATCTACACTCGATATGAGGCAGTAAATGAAGCAGTGCCCCCGTGTCCTCATTTTACCTTTTATTCTCGTGTGAAGTTGGAGATGAAGTCATGTTTAAAATCTGTGTCTGAACCTCGGGGCAACAAATCTATAAACAAAACACAAATCTTTAAACAAAACACAAATGAAGCCTGATTAAATGATAGAAGTGGTACCACTTTTCTGTAATTAACTGAAAGAAAGCCAACAAACCGTGCCGTCATTACAATGGCTAGAATGAAGACTGTTGTAGCTGATTAAAGAGCTGATATCCAAACCAAACATAAAAAATGTAGTTACTCACAATTTCAGTTTCTTACGTCGTCCCTTCTGTGTTTAAAGCCATCTTCATTACGTGCTACAAGAAATCTGTGTCTCAAAGGTCAGTGTCCTATGTCCCATGACCAGGAAAAAGGGCAATAAAATGCACCAATGGCGAAAAACAAGAGAAATTACATTTAAATTCAGAATTACATTTAAATGAAATAAAAAAGTGAGAGTTTTAAACACGCAGATTTTCTATTTGTGTGATATGGTAACTTTTCAGAAGTTCCTTATTTTCTGGCCACCAGGTGTAGAGTGGATTCCTGTTCAGTTAATGATTTACTTCATACTTACTTTCATCACAATCCATTACATGAGAACCTGCATGTGGGACGTCACGTACTCCAGAGGAAATTACACTTATAATACACACACACACACACACACACATACAGTATCTCAAAAAAGTGAGTACACCCCTCACATTTTTGTAAATATTTTATTATATCTTTTCATGTGACAACACTGAAGAAACGATCCTCTTCTCCAATGTACAGTAGTGAGTGTCCAGCCTGTATAACAGTGTAAATTTACTGTCCCCTCAAAATAACTCAACACACAGACATTAATGTCTAAACTGTTGGCAACAAAAGTGACTACACCCCTAAGTGGAAATGTCCAAATTGGGCCCAAAGTGTCAATATTTTGTGTGGCCACCATTATTATTTTCCAGCACTGCCTTTACCCTCTTGGGCATGGAGTTCACCAGAGCTTCAGAGGTTGCCACTGGAGTCCTCTTCCACTCCTCCATGATGACATCACAGAGCTGGTGGATGTTAGAGACCTTGCGCTCCCCCACCTTCCATTTGAGGATGCCCCACAGATGTTCAATAGGGTTCAGGTCTGGAGACATGCTTGGCCAGTCCATCACCTTTACCCTCAGCTTCTTTAGCAAGGCAGTGGTCGTCTTGGAGGTGTGTTTGGGGTCGTTATCATGTTGGAATACTGCCCTGCGGCCCAGTCTCCGAAGGGAGGGGATCATGCTCTGCTTCAGTATGTCACAGAACATGTTAGCATTCATGGTTCCCTCAATGAACTGTAGCTCCCCAGTGCCGGCAGCACTCATGCAGACCCAGACCATGACACTCCCACTACCATGCTTGACTGTAGGCAAGACACACTTGTCTTTGTACTCCTCACCTGGTTGCCGCCACACACGCTTGACACCATCTGAACCAAATAAGTTTATCCTGGTCTCATCGGACCACAGGACATGGTTCCAATAATCCATGTCCTTAGCCTGCTTGTCTTCAGCAAACTGTATGTGGGCTTTCTTGTGCATCATCTTTAGAAGAGGCTTCCTTCTGGGACGACAGCCATGCAGACCAATTTGATGCAGCGTGTGGCATATGGTCTGAGCACTGACCGGCTGACCCCCCCACCCCTTCAACCTCTGCAGCAATGCTGGCAGCACTCATACGTCTATTTCCCAAAGACAACCTCCAGATATGACGCTGAGCATGTGCACTCAACTTCTATGGAGGACCATGGCGAGGCCTGTTCTGAGTGGAGATCAGTTTCAGGGTCTTGGCAATCTTCTTATAGCCTAGGCCATCTTTATGTAGAGCAACAATTCTTTTTTTCAGATCCTCAGAGAGTTCTTTGCCATGAGGTGCCATGTTGAACTTCCAGTGACCAGTGTGAGAGAGTGTGAGAGCGATAACACCAAACACACCTGCTCCCCATTCACACCTGAGACCATGTAACACTAACGAGTCACATGACACCAGGGAGGGTAAATGGCTAATTGGGCCCAATTTGGACATTTCCACTTAGGGGTGTAGTCACTTTTGTTGCCAACGGTTTAGACATTAATGGCTGTGTGTTGAGTTATTTTGAGGGAACAGCAAATTTACACTGTTATACAGGCTGGACACTCACTACTGTACATTGGAGCAGAGGATCGTTTCTTCATATTATGACCACCTGCCTAATATTGAGTTGGTCCCCCATTTGCTGCCAGAACAGCCCTGACTCATCAAGGCATGATGGACTCCACTAGATCCCTGAAGGTGTGCTGTGGTATCTGGCACCAAGATGTTAGCAGCAGATCCTGTAAGTTGTGAAGTGGGGCCTCCATGGATCGGACTTGTTTGTCCAGCAAATCCCACAGATGCTGGATTATAATTGAGATCTGAAGAATTTGGAGGCAGAGTCAACACCTCAAACTGGTTGTTGTGGTAATCAAACCAATCCTGAACAATTTCTGCTTTGTGTCACTGTGCATTATCCTGCTGAAAGAGGCCACAGCCATCAGGGAATATCGTTTCCATGAAA
>NC_080736.1:17887058-17902058 GCF_019097595.1 Hemibagrus wyckioides | reverse complement strand
CACCGTGCAGTGCGTGTGTGTGTGTGTCTCACCGTGCAGTGCGTGTGTGTGTGTGTCTCACTGTGCAGTGCGTGTGTGTGTGTCTCACCGTGCAGTGCGTGTGTGTGTGTGTGTGTGTCTCACCATGCAGTGCGTGTGTGTGTGTCTCACTGTGCAGTGCGTGTGTGTGTCTCACCGTGCAGTGCGTGTGTGTGTGTCTCACCGTGCAGTGCATGTGTGTGTGTGTGTCTCACCGTGCAGTGCATGTGTGTGTGTGTGTGTGTCTCACCGTGCAGTGCGTGTGTGTGTGTGTCTCACCGTGCAGTGCATGTGTGTGTGTGTCTCACCGTGCAGTGCATGTGTGTGTGTGTGTGTCTCACCGTGCAGTGCATGTGTGTGTGTCTCACCGTGCAGTGCGTGTGTGTGTGTCTCACCGTGCAGTGCGTGTGTGTGTGTCTCACCGTGCAGTGCATGTGTGTGTGTGTCTCACCGTGCAGTGCATGTGTGTGTGTCTCACCGTGCAGTGCGTGTGTGTCTCACTGTGCAGTGCGTGTGTGTGTGTGTGTGTCACCGTGCAGTGCATGTGTGTGTGTGTGTCTCACCGTGCAGTGCGTGTGTGTGTGTCTCACTGTGCAGTGTGTGTGTGTGTGTCTCACTGTGCAGTGGGTGTGTGTGTGTGTGTGTGTGTCTCACTGTGCAGTGTGTGTGTGTGTCTCACTGTGCAGTGCGTGTGTGTGTCTCACTGTGCAGTGTGTGTGTGTGTGTGTGTGTGTGTCTCACTGTGCAGTGTGTGTGTGTGTGTGTGTCTCACTGTGCAGTGTGTGTGTGTGTCTCACTGTGCAGTGTGTGTGTGTGTGTGTGTCTCACTGTGCAGTGCGTGTGTGTGTGTGTGTCTCACTGTGCAGTGCGTGTGTGTGTGTGTGTGTGTCTCACTGTGCAGTGCGTGTGTGTGTGTGTGTGTCTCACTGTGCAGTGCATGTGTGTGTGTGTGTCTCACTGTGCAGTGCGTGTGTGTGTGTCTCACTGTGCAGTGCGTGAGTGTGTGTCTCACTGTGCAGTGCGTGTGTGTCTCACTGTGCAGTGCGTGTGTGTGTGTGTGTGTCTCACTGTGCAGTGCGTGTGTGTGTGTCTCACTGTGCAGTGCGTGTGTGTGTGTGTGTGTCTCACTGTGCAGTGCGTGTGTGTGTGTCTCACTGTGCAGTGCGTGAGTGTGTGTCTCACTGTGCAGTGCGTGTGTGTGTCTCACTGTGCAGTGCGTGCGTGCGTGTGTGTGTCTCACTGTGCAGTGCGTGTGTGTGTGTGTGTCTCACTGTGCAGTGTGTGTGTGTCTCACTGTGCAGTGCGTGTGTGTGTGTCTCACTGTGCAGTGTGTGTGTGTGTGTGCGTGTGTGTGTCTCACTGTGCAGTGTGTGTGTGTCTCACTGTGCAGTGCGTGTGTGTGTGTGTGTGTGTGTGTCTCACTGTGCAGTGCGTGTGTGTGTGTGTCTCACTGTGCAGTGCGTGTGTGTGTGTGTGTGTCTCACTCGGCAGTGCGTGTGTGTGTGTGTGTCTCACTGTGCAGTGCGTGTGTGTGTGTGTCTCACTGTGCAGTGCGTGTGTGTGTCTCACTGTGCAGTGCGTGTGTGTGTGTGTGTGTGTCTCACTGTGCAGTGCGTGTGTGTGTGTGTCTCACTGTGCAGTGCGTGTGTGTGTGTCTCACTGTGCAGTGCGTGTGTGTCTCACTGTGCAGTGCGTGTGTGTGTGTGTCTCACTGTGCAGTGCGTGTGTGTGTGTCTCACTGTGCAGTGCGTGAGTGTGTGTCTCACTGTGCAGTGCGTGTGTGTGTGTGTGTGTGTGTCTCACTGAGCAGTGCGTGTGTGTGTGTGTGTGTGTCTCACTGTGCAGTGCGTGTGTGTGTGTCTCACTGTGCAGTGCGTGTGTGTGTGTGTGTGTCTCACTGTGCAGTGCGTGTGTGTGTGTGTCTCACTGTGCAGTGCGTGTGTGTCTCACTGTGCAGTGCGTGTGTGTGTGTGTGTCTCACTGTGCAGTGCGTGTGTGTGTGTCTCACTGTGCAGTGCGTGCATGTGTGTGTGTGTCTCACTGTGCAGTGCGTGTGTGTGTGTGTCTCACTGTGCAGTGTGTGTGTGTCTCACTGTGCAGTGCGTGTGTGTGTGTGTCTCACTGTGCAGTGCGTGTGTGTGTGTGTGTGTCTCACTGTGCAGTGTGTGTGTGTGTGCGCGTGTGTGTGTCTCACTGTGCAGTGTGTGTGTGTCTCACTGTGCAGTGCGTGTGTGTGTGTGTCTCACTGTGCAGTGCGTGTGTGTGTGTGTGTGTGTGTGTCTCACTGTGCAGTGTGTGTGTGTGTGTGTGTCTCACTGTGCAGTGCGTGTGTGTGTGTGTGTGTCTCACTGTGCAGTGCGTGTGTGTGTGTGTGTGTGTGTGTGTGTCTCACTGTGCAGTGCGTGTGTGTGTGTGTGTGTGTCTCACTGTGCAGTGTGTGTGTGTGTGTGTGTCTCACTGTGCAGTGCGTGTGTGTGTGTGTGTGTCTCACTGTGCAGTGCGTGTGTGTGTGTGTGTCTCACTGTGCAGTGCATGTGTGTGTCTCACTGTGCAGTGCGTGTGTGTGTGTGTCTCACTGTGCAGTGTGTGTGTGTGTGTGTGTGTGTGTCTCACTGTGCAGTGCGTGTGTGTGTGTGTGTCTCACTGTGCAGTGCGTGTGTGTGTGTGTGTCTCACTGTGCAGTGCGTGTGTGTGTGTGTCTCACTGTGCAGTGCGTGTGTGTGTCTCACTGTGCAGTGCGTGTGTGTGTGTGTGTGTCTCACTGTGCAGTGCGTGTGTGTGTCTCACTGTGCAGTGCGTGTGTGTGTGTGTCTCACTGTGCAGTGCGTGTGTCTCACTGTGCAGTGCGTGTGTGTGTGTGTCTCACTGTGCAGTGCGTGTGTGTGTGTGTCTCACTGTGCAGTGCGTGTGTGTGTGTGTGTGTCTCACTGTGCAGTGTGTGTGTGTGTGTGTGTGTCTCACTGTGCAGTGCGTGTGTGTGTGTGTGTGTGTCTCACTGTGCAGTGCGTGTGTGTGTGTGTGTCTCACTGTGCAGTGCGTGTGTGTGTGTCTCACTGTGCAGTGCGTGTGTGTGTGTGTCTCACTGTGCAGTGCGTGTGTGTGTGTCTCACTGTGCAGTGCGTGTGTGTGTGTGTCTCACTGTGCAGTGCGTGTGTGTGTGTCTCACTGTGCAGTGCGTGAGTGTGTGTCTCACTGTGCAGTGCGTGTGTGTGTGTGTGTGTGTCTCACTGTGCAGTGCGTGTGTGTGTGTGTGTGTCTCACTGTGCAGTGCGTGTGTGTGTGTCTCACTGTGCAGTGCGTGTGTGTGTGTGTGTCTCACTGTGCAGTGCGTGTGTGTGTGTCTCACTGTGCAGTGCGTGTGTGTGTGTCTCACTGTGCAGTGCGTGCATGTGTGTGTGTGTCTCACTGTGCAGTGCGTGTGTGTGTGTGTCTCACTGTGCAGTGTGTGTGTGTCTCACTGTGCAGTGCGTGTGTGTGTGTGTCTCACTGTGCAGTGCGTGTGTGTGTGTGTGTCTCACTGTGCAGTGTGTGTGTGTGCGCGTGTGTGTGTCTCACTGTGCAGTGTGTGTGTGTCTCACTGTGCAGTGCGTGTGTGTGTGTGTCTCACTGTGCAGTACGTGTGTGTGTGTGTGTGTGTGTCTCACTGTGCAGTGCGTGTGTGTGTGTGTGTCTCACTGTGCAGTGCGTGTGTGTGTGTGTGTCTCACTGTGCAGTGCGTGTGTGTGTGTGTGTGTCTCACTGTGCAGTGCGTGTGTGTGTGTGTCTCACTGTGCAGTGCGTGTGTGTGTCTCACTGTGCAGTGCGTGTGTGTGTGTGTCTCACTGTGCAGTGCGTGTGTGTGTGTGTGTGTCTCACTGTGCAGTGCGTGTGTGTGTGTGTGTCTCACTGTGTAGTGCGTGTGTGTCTCACTGTGCAGTGTGTGTGTGCGTGTGTGTCTCACTGTGCAGTGCGTGTGTGTGTGTGTCTCACTGTGCAGTGCGTGTGTGTGTGTGTGTCTCACTGTGCAGTGCGTGTGTGTGTGTCTCACCGTGCAGTGCGTGTGTGTGTGTCTCACCGTGCAGTGCATGTGTGTGTCTCACCGTGCAGTGCGTGTGTGTGTCTCACCGTGCAGTGCGTGTGTGTGTGTCTCACCGTGCAGTGCGTGTGTGTGTGTGTGTCTCACTGTGCAGTGCGTGTGTGTGTGTGTGTCTCACTGTGCAGTGCGTGTGTGTGTGTGTGTGTCTCACGTGCAGTGCGTGTGTGTGTGTTTCACCGTGCAGTGCATGTGTGTGTGTCTCACCGTGCAGTGCATGTGTGTGTGTGTGTGTCTCACTGTGCAGTGCGTGTGTGTGTGTCTCACTGTGCAGTGCGTGTGTGTGTGTCTCACTGTGCAGTGCGTGTGTGTCTCACTGTGCAGTGTGTGTGTGCGTGTGTGTCTCACTGTGCAGTGCGTGTGTGTCTCACTGTGCAGTGTGTGTGTGTCTCACTGTGCAGTGCGTGTGTGTGTGTGTCTCACCGTGCAGTGCGTGTGTGTGTGTCTCACCGTGCAGTGCGTGTGTGTGTGTCTCACCGTGCAGTGCATGTGTGTGTGTGTCTCACCGTGCAGTGCATGTGTGTGTGTGTGTGTCTCACTGTGCAGTGCGTGTGTGTCTCACTGTGCAGTGTGTGTGTGTCTCACCGTGCAGTGCGTGTGTGTGTGTGTGTGTGTCTCACTGTGCAGTGCGTGTGTGTGTGTGTCTCACTGTGCAGTGCGTGTGTGTGTGTGTGTCTCACTGTGCAGTGCGTGTGTGTGTGTGTGTCTCACTGTGCAGTGCGTGTGTGTGTGTGTCTCACTGTGCAGTGCGTGTGTGTGTGTGTGTCTCACTGTGCAGTGCGTGTGTGTGTCTCACTGTGCAGTGCGTGTGTGTGTGTGTCTCACTGTGCAGTGCGTGTGTGTGTCTCACTGTGCAGTGTGTGTGTGTGTCTCACTGTGCAGTGCGTGTGTGTGTGTGTGTCTCACTGTGCAGTGCGTGTGTGTGTGTGTCTCACTGTGCAGTGCGTGTGTGTGTCTCACTGTGCAGTGCGTGTGTGTGTGTGTCTCACTGTGCAGTGCGTGTGTGTGTGTCTCACTGTGCAGTGCGTGTGTGTGTGTGTGTGTCTCACTGTGCAGTGTGTGTGTGTGTGTGTCTCACTGTGCAGTGCGTGTGTGTGTGTCTCACTGTGCAGTGCGTGTGTGTGTGTCTCACTGTGCAGTGCGTGTGTGTCTCACTGTGCAGTGTGTGTGTGCGTGTGTGTCTCACTGTGCAGTGCGTGTGTGTGTGTGTGTCTCACTGTGCAGTGCGTGTGTGTGTGTGTGTCTCACTGTGCAGTGCGCGTGTGTGTGTGTGTCTCACTGTGCAGTGCGTGTGTGTGTGTGTCTCACTGTGCAGTGCGTGTGTGTGTGTGTGTCTCACTGTGCAGTGCGTGTGTGTGTGTGTCTCACTGTGCAGTGCGTGTGTGTGTGTGTGTCTCACTGTGCAGTGCGTGTGTGTGTCTCACTGTGCAGTGCGCGTGTGTGTGTGTGTCTCACTGTGCAGTGCGTGTGTGTGTGTGTCTCACTGTGCAGTGCGTGTGTGTGTCTCACTGTGCAGTGTGTGTGTGCGTGTGTGTCTCACTGTGCAGTGCGTGTGTGTGTGTGTGTGTCTCACTGTGCAGTGCGTGTGTGTGTCTCACTGTGCAGTGCGCGTGAGTGTGTGTGTCTCACTGTGCAGTGCGTGTGTGTGTGTGTCTCACTGTGCAGTGCGCGTGTGTGTGTGTGTCTCACTGTGCAGTGCGTGTGTGTGTGTCTCACTGTGCAGTGCGTGTGTGTGTGTGTGTCTCACTGTGCAGTGCGTGTGTGTCTCACTGTGCAGTGTGTGTGTGCGTGTGTGTCTCACTGTGCAGTGCGTGTGTGTGTGTGTCTCACTGTGCAGTGCGCGTGTGTGTGTGTGTCTCACTGTGCAGTGCGTGTGTGTGTGTGTGTCTCACTGTGCAGTGCGTGTGTCTCACCGTGCAGTGCGTGTGTGTGTGTCTCACTGTGCAGTGCGTGTGTGTGTCTCACTGTGCAGTGCGTGTGTGTGTGTCTCACTGTGCAGTGCGTGTGTGTGTGTGTGTCTCACTGTGCAGTGCGTGTGTGTGTCTCACTGTGCAGTGCGCGTGTGTGTGTGTGTCTCACTGTGCAGTGCGTGTGTGTGTGTGTCTCACTGTGCAGTGCGCGTGTGTGTGTGTGTCTCACTGTGCAGTGCGTGTGTCTCACCGTGCAGTGCGTGTGTGTGTGTGTCTCACTGTGCAGTGCGTGTGTGTGTCTCACTGTGCAGTGCGTGTGTGTGTCTCACTGTGCAGTGCGTGTGTGTGTGTCTCACTGTGCAGTGCGTGTGTGTGTGTGTGTCTCACTGTGCAGTGCGTGTGTGTGTCTCACTGTGCAGTGCGTGTGTGTGTGTCTCACTGTGCAGTGCGTGTGTGTGTGTCTCACTGTGCAGTGCGTGTGTGTGTGTGTGTCTCACTGTGCAGTGCGTGTGTGTGTGTCTCACTGTGCAGTGCGTGTGTGTGTGTCTCACTGTGCAGTGTGTGTGTGTGTGTGTGTGTCTCACTGTGCAGTGCGTGTGTGTCTCACTGTGCAGTGTGTGTGTGCGTGTGTGTCTCACTGTGCAGTGCGTGTGTCTCACTGTGCAGTGCGTGTGTGTGTGTGTGTCTCACTGTGCAGTGCGTGTGTGTGTCTCACTGTGCAGTGTGTGTGTGTGTGTGTGTCTCACTGTGCAGTGTGTGTGTGTGTGTGTGTCTCACTGTGCAGTGCATGTGTGTGTGTCTCACTGTGCAGTGCGTGTGTGTGTGTGTGTGTGTCTCACTGTGCAGTGCGTGTGTGTGTGTGTGTCTCACTGTGCAGTGCGTGCGTGTGTGTGTCTCACTGTGCAGTGCGTGTGTGTGTGTGTCTCACTGTGCAGTGCGTGTGTGTGTCTCACTGTGCAGTGCGTGTGTCTCACTGTGCAGTGCGTGTGTGTGCGTGTGTCTCACTGTGCAGTGCGTGTGTGTGTGTGTGTCTTACTGTGCAGTGCGTGTGTGTGTCTCACTGTGCAGTGCGTGTGTGTGTGTCTCACTGTGCAGTGCGTGTGTGTGTGTGTCTCACTGTGCAGTGCGTGTGTGTGTGTGTGTCTCACTGTGCAGTGCGTGTGTGTGTGTCTCACTGTGCAGTGCGTGTGTGTGTCTCACTGTGCAGTGCGTGTGTGTGTGTCTCACTGTGCAGTGCGTGTGTGTGTGTCTCACCGTGCAGTGCGTGTGTGTGTGTGTCTCACCGTGCAGTGCGTGTGTGTGTGTGTCTCACTGTGCAGTGCGTGTGTGTGTGTCTCACCGTGCAGTGCGTGTGTGTGTGTGTGTGTCTCACCATGCAGTGCGTGTGTGTGTGTCTCACTGTGCAGTGCGTGTGTGTGTCTCACCGTGCAGTGCGTGTGTGTGCGTGTGTCTCACCGTGCGGTGCGTGTGTGTGTGTCTCACCGTGCAGAGCGTGTGTGTGTGTCTCACCGTGCAGAGCGTGTGCGTGTCTCACCGTGCAGAGCGTGTGTGTGTCTCACCGTGCAGTGCGTGTGTGTGTGTGTCTCACCGTGCAGTGTGTGTGTGCGTGTGTCTCACCGTGCAGTGCGTGTGTGTCTCACCGTGCAGTGCGTGTGTGTGCGTGTGTCTCACCGTGCGGTGCGTGTGTGTGTGTCTCACCGTGCAGTGCGTGTGTGTGTGTCTCACCGTGGAGTGCATGTGTGTGTCTCACCGTGCAGTGCGTGTATCTCACCGTGCAGTGCATGTGTGTGTGTGTGTCTGTCTCACCGTGCAGTGCGTGTGTGTGTGTCTCACCGTGCAGTGTGTGTGTGTGTGTGTCTCACCGTGCAGTGCATGTGTGTGTCTCACCGTGCAGTGCGTGTGTGTGTGTCTCACCGTGCAGTGCGTGTGTGTGTGTGTCTCACCGTGCAGTGCGTGTGTGTGTGTGTCTCACTGTGCAGTGCGTGTGTGTGTGTCTCACCGTGCAGTGCGTGTGTGTGTGTGTGTGTCTCACCATGCAGTGCGTGTGTGTGTGTCTCACTGTGCAGTGCGTGTGTGTGTCTCACCGTGCAGTGCGTGTGTGTGTGTCTCACTGTGCAGTGCGTGTGTGTGTGTGTGTCTCACTGTGCAGTGCGTGTGTGTGTGTGTGTGTGTGTCTCACCGTGCAGTGCGTGTGTGTGTGTCTCACCGTGCAGTGCATGTGTGTGTGTGTCTCACCGTGCAGTGCATGTGTGTGTGTGTGTGTCTCACCGTGCAGTGCATGTGTGTGTGTCTCACCGTGCAGTGCGTGTGTGTGTGTCTCACCGTGCAGTGCGTGTGTGTGTGTCTCACCGTGCAGTGCATGTGTGTGTGTGTCTCACCGTGCAGTGCATGTGTGTGTGTCTCACCGTGCAGTGCGTGTGTGTCTCACTGTGCAGTGCGTGTGTGTGTGTGTGTGTCACCGTGCAGTGCATGTGTGTGTGTGTGTCTCACCGTGCAGTGCGTGTGTGTGTGTCTCACTGTGCAGTGTGTGTGTGTGTGTCTCACTGTGCAGTGGGTGTGTGTGTGTGTGTGTGTCTCACTGTGCAGTGTGTGTGTGTGTCTCACTGTGCAGTGCGTGTGTGTGTCTCACTGTGCAGTGTGTGTGTGTGTGTGTGTGTCTCACTGTGCAGTGTGTGTGTGTGTGTGTGTCTCACTGTGCAGTGTGTGTGTGTGTGTGTGTCTCACTGTGCAGTGTGTGTGTGTGTGTGTGTCTCACTGTGCAGTGCGTGTGTGTGTGTGTGTCTCACTGTGCAGTGCGTGTGTGTGTGTGTGTGTGTCTCACTGTGCAGTGCGTGTGTGTGTGTGTGTGTCTCACTGTGCAGTGCATGTGTGTGTGTGTGTCTCACTGTGCAGTGCGTGTGTGTGTGTCTCACTGTGCAGTGCGTGTGTGTCTCACTGTGCAGTGCGTGTGTGTCTCACTGTGCAGTGCGTGTGTGTGTGTGTGTGTCTCACTGTGCAGTGCGTCTGTGTGTGTCTCACTGTGCAGTGCGTGTGTGTGTGTGTGTGTCTCACTGTGCAGTGCGTGTGTGTGTGTCTCACTGTGCAGTGCGTGAGTGTGTGTCTCACTGTGCAGTGCGTGTGTGTGTCTCACTGTGCAGTGCGTGCGTGCGTGTGTGTGTCTCACTGTGCAGTGCGTGTGTGTGTGTGTGTCTCACTGTGCAGTGTGTGTGTGTCTCACTGTGCAGTGCGTGTGTGTGTGTCTCACTGTGCAGTGTGTGTGTGTGTGCGTGTGTGTGTCTCACTGTGCAGTGTGTGTGTGTCTCACTGTGCAGTGCGTGTGTGTGTGTGTGTGTGTGTGTCTCACTGTGCAGTGCGTGTGTGTGTGTGTCTCACTGTGCAGTGCGTGTGTGTGTGTGTGTGTCTCACTGTGCAGTGCGTGTGTGTGTGTGTGTCTCACTGTGCAGTGCGTGTGTGTGTGTGTCTCACTGTGCAGTGCGTGTGTGTGTGTGTGTGTGTCTCACTGTGCAGTGTGTGTGTGTGTGTGTGTGTCTCACTGTGCAGTGCGTGTGTGTGTGTGTCTCACTGTGCAGTGCGTGTGTGTGTGTCTCACTGTGCAGTGCGTGTGTGTCTCACTGTGCAGTGCGTGTGTGTGTGTGTCTCACTGTGCAGTGCGTGTGTGTGTGTCTCACTGTGCAGTGCGTGAGTGTGTGTCTCACTGTGCAGTGCGTGTGTGTGTGTGTCTCACTGAGCAGTGCGTGTGTGTGTGTGTGTGTGTCTCACTGTGCAGTGCGTGTGTGTGTGTCTCACTGTGCAGTGCGTGTGTGTGTGTGTCTCACTGTGCAGTGCGTGTGTGTGTGTGTCTCACTGTGCAGTGCGTGTGTGTGTGTCTCACTGTGCAGTGCGTGTGTGTGTGTGTGTCTCACTGTGCAGTGCGTGTGTGTGTCTCACTGTGCAGTGCGTGCATGTGTGTGTGTGTCTCACTGTGCAGGGCGTGTGTGTGTGTGTCTCACTGTGCAGTGTGTGTGTGTCTCACTGTGCAGTGCGTGTGTGTGTGTGTCTCACTGTGCAGTGCGTGTGTGTGTGTGTGTGTGTCTCACTGTGCAGTGTGTGTGTGTGTGCGCGTGTGTGTGTCTCACTGTGCAGTGTGTGTGTGTCTCACTGTGCAGTGCGTGTGTGTGTCTCACTGTGCAGTGCGTGTGTGTGTGTGTGTGTGTGTGTCTCACTGTGCAGTGTGTGTGTGTGTGTGTGTCTCACTGTGCAGTGCGTGTGTGTGTGTGTGTGTCTCACTGTGCAGTGCGTGTGTGTGTGTGTGTGTGTGTGTGTGTCTCACTGTGCAGTGCGTGTGTGTGTGTGTGTGTGTCTCACTGTGCAGTGTGTGTGTGTGTGTGTGTCTCACTGTGCAGTGCGTGTGTGTGTGTGTGTGTCTCACTGTGCAGTGCGTGTGTGTGTGTGTGTCTCACTGTGCAGTGCATGTGTGTGTCTCACTGTGCAGTGCGTGTGTGTGTGTGTCTCACTGTGCAGTGTGTGTGTGTGTGTGTGTGTGTGTCTCACTGTGCAGTGCGTGTGTGTGTGTGTGTCTCACTGTGCAGTGCGTGTGTGTGTGTGTGTCTCACTGTGCAGTGCGTGTGTGTGTGTGTCTCACTGTGCAGTGCGTGTGTGTGTCTCACTGTGCAGTGCGTGTGTGTGTGTGTGTGTCTCACTGTGCAGTGCGTGTGTGTGTCTCACTGTGCAGTGCGTGTGTGTGTGTGTCTCACTGTGCAGTGCGTGTGTCTCACTGTGCAGTGCGTGTGTGTGTGTGTCTCACTGTGCAGTGCGTGTGTGTGTGTGTCTCACTGTGCAGTGCGTGTGTGTGTGTGTGTCTCACTGTGCAGTGCGTGTGTGTGTGTGTGTGTGTGTCTCACTGTGCAGCGTGTGTGTGTGTGTGTGTCTCACTGTGCAGTGCGTGTGTGTGTGTCTCACTGTGCAGTGCGTGTGTGTGTGTCTCACTGTGCAGTGCGTGTGTGTGTGTGTCTCACTGTGCAGTGCGTGTGTGTGTGTCTCACTGTGCAGTGCGTGTGTGTGTGTGTCTCACTGTGCAGTGCGTGTGTGTGTGTCTCACTGTGCAGTGCGTGAGTGTGTGTCTCACTGTGCAGTGCGTGTGTGTGTGTGTGTGTGTCTCACTGTGCAGTGCGTGTGTGTGTGTGTGTGTCTCACTGTGCAGTGCGTGTGTGTGTGTCTCACTGTGCAGTGCGTGTGTGTGTGTGTGTCTCACTGTGCAGTGCGTGTGTGTGTGTCTCACTGTGCAGTGCGTGTGTGTGTGTCTCACTGTGCAGTGCGTGCATGTGTGTGTGTGTCTCACTGTGCAGTGCGTGTGTGTGTGTGTGTCTCACTGTGCAGTGTGTGTGTGTCTCACTGTGCAGTGCGTGTGTGTGTGTGTCTCACTGTGCAGTGCGTGTGTGTGTGTGTGTCTCACTGTGCAGTGTGTGTGTGTGCGCGTGTGTGTGTCTCACTGTGCAGTGTGTGTGTGTCTCACTGTGCAGTGCGTGTGTGTGTGTGTCTCACTGTGCAGTGCGTGTGTGTGTGTGTGTGTGTGTCTCACTGTGCAGTGCGTGTGTGTGTGTGTGTCTCACTGTGCAGTGCGTGTGTGTGTGTGTGTCTCACTGTGCAGTGCGTGTGTGTGTGTGTGTGTCTCACTGTGCAGTGCGTGTGTGTGTGTGTCTCACTGTGCAGTGCGTGTGTGTGTCTCACTGTGCAGTGCGTGTGTGTGTGTGTCTCACTGTGCAGTGCGTGTGTGTGTGTGTGTGTCTCACTGTGCAGTGCGTGTGTGTGTGTGTGTCTCACTGTGTAGTGCGTGTGTGTCTCACTGTGCAGTGTGTGTGTGCGTGTGTGTCTCACTGTGCAGTGCGTGTGTGTGTGTGTCTCACTGTGCAGTGCGTGTGTGTGTGTGTGTCTCACTGTGCAGTGCGTGTGTGTGTGTCTCACCGTGCAGTGCGTGTGTGTGTGTCTCACCGTGCAGTGCATGTGTGTGTCTCACCGTGCAGTGCGTGTGTGTGTCTCACCGTGCAGTGCGTGTGTGTGTGTCTCACCGTGCAGTGCGTGTGTGTGTGTGTGTCTCACTGTGCAGTGCGTGTGTGTGTGTGTGTCTCACTGTGCAGTGCGTGTGTGTGTGTGTGTGTCTCACCGTGCAGTGCGTGTGTGTGTGTTTCACCGTGCAGTGCATGTGTGTGTGTCTCACCGTGCAGTGCATGTGTGTGTGTGTGTGTCTCACTGTGCAGTGCGTGTGTGTGTGTCTCACTGTGCAGTGCGTGTGTGTGTGTCTCACTGTGCAGTGCGTGTGTGTCTCACTGTGCAGTGTGTGTGTGCGTGTGTGTCTCACTGTGCAGTGCGTGTGTGTCTCACTGTGCAGTGTGTGTGTGTCTCACTGTGCAGTGCGTGTGTGTGTGTGTCTCACCGTGCAGTGCGTGTGTGTGTGTCTCACCGTGCAGTGCGTGTGTGTGTGTCTCACCGTGCAGTGCATGTGTGTGTGTTTCTCACCGTGCAGTGCATGTGTGTGTGTGTGTGTGTCTCACTGTGCAGTGTGTGTGTGTCTCACTGTGCAGTGCGTGTGTGTGTGTGTCTCACTGTGCAGTGCGTGTGTGTGTGTGTGTGTGTCTCACTGTGCAGTGCGTGTGTGTGTGTGTCTCACTGTGCAGTGCGTGTGTGTGTGTGTGTCTCACTGTGCAGTGCGTGTGTGTGTGTGTGTCTCACTGTGCAGTGCGTGTGTGTGTGTGTCTCACTGTGCAGTGCGTGTGTGTGTGTGTGTCTCACTGTGCAGTGCGTGTGTGTGTCTCACTGTGCAGTGTGTGTGTGTGTGTGTCTCACTGTGCAGTGGCTGTGTGTGTCTCAGTGTGCAGTGTGTGTGTGTGTCTCACTGTGCAGTGCGTGTGTGTGTGTGTGTCTCACTGTGCAGTGCGTGTGTGTGTGTGTCTCACTGTGCAGTGCGTGTGTGTGTCTCACTGTGCAGTGCGTGTGTGTGTGTGTCTCACTGTGCAGTGCGTGTGTGTGTGTCTCACTGTGCAGTGCGTGTGTGTGTGTGTGTGTCTCACTGTGCAGTGTGTGTGTGTGTGTGTCTCACTGTGCAGTGCGTGTGTGTGTGTCTCACTGTGCAGTGCGTGTGTGTGTGTCTCACTGTGCAGTGCGTGTGTGTCTCACTGTGCAGTGGTGTGTGTGCGTGTGTGTCTCACTGTGCAGTGCGTGTGTGTGTGTGTGTGTCTCACTGTGCAGTGAGAGTGTGAGTGTGAGGCTCACAGGGCAGTGCGCGTGTGTGTGTGTGTCTCACTGTGCAGTGCGTGTGTGTGTGTGTCTCACTGTGCAGTGCGTGTGTGTGTGTGTGTCTCACTGTGCAGTGCGTGTGTGTGTGTGTCTCACTGTGCAGTGCGTGTGTGTGTGTGTGTCTCACTGTGCAGTGCGTGTGTGTGTCTCACTGTGCAGTGCGCGTGTGTGTGTGTGTCTCACTGTGCAGTGCGTGTGTGGTGTGTGTCTCACTGTGCAGTGCGTGTGTGTGTCTCACTGTGCAGTGTGTGTGTGCGTGTGTGTCTCACTGTGCAGTGCGTGTGTGTGTGTGTGTGTCTCACTGTGCAGTGCGTGTGTGTGTCTCACTGTGCAGTGCGCGTGAGTGTGTGTGTCTCACTGTGCAGTGCGTGTGTGTGTGTGTCTCACTGTGCAGTGCGTGTGTGTGTGTGTGTGTCTCACTGTGCAGTGCGTGTGTGTGTGTCTCACTGTGCAGTGCGTGTGTGTGTGTGTGTCTCACTGTGTAGTGCGTGTGTGTCTCAATGTGCAGTGTGTGTGTGCGTGTGTGTCTCACTGTGCAGTGCGTGTGTGTGTGTCTCACCGTGCAGTGCGGCGTGTGTGTGTGTGTCTCACTGTGCAGTGCATGTGTGTTGTGTGTGTCTCACTGTGCAGTGCGGTGTGTCTCACCGTGCAGTGCGTGTGTGTGTGTCTCACTGTGCAGTGCGTGTGTGTGTCTCACTGTGCAGTGCGTGTGTGTGTGTCTCACTGTGCAGTGCGTGTGTGTGTGTGTGTCTCACTGTGCAGTGCGTGTGTGTGTCTCACTGTGCAGTGCGCGTGTGTGTGTGTGTCTCACTGTGCAGTGCGTGTGTGTGTGTGTCTCACTGTGCAGTGCGCGTGTGTGTGTGTGTCTCACTGTGCAGTGCGTGTGTCTCACCGTGCAGTGCGTGTGTGTGTGTGTCTCACTGTGCAGTGCGTGTGTGTGTCTCACTGTGCAGTGCGTGTGTGTGTCTCACTGTGCAGTGCGTGTGTGTGCGTGTGTCTCACTGTGCAGTGCGTGTGTGTGTGTGTGTCTCACTGTGCAGTGCGTGTGTGTGTCTCACTGTGCAGTGCGTGTGTGTGTGTCTCACTGTGCAGTGCGTGTGTGTGTGTCTCACTGTGCAGTGCGTGTGTGTGTGTGTGTCTCACTGTGCAGTGCGTGTGTGTGTGTCTCACTGTGCAGTGCGTGTGTGTGTGTCTCACTGTGCAGTGTGTGTGTGTGTGTGTGTGTCTCACTGTGCAGTGCGTGTGTGTGTGTGTGTGTCTCACTGTGCAGTGCGTGTGTGTCTCACTGTGCAGTGCGTGTGTGTGTGTGTGTCTCACTGTGCAGTGCGTGTGTGTGTCTCACTGTGCAGTGTGTGTGTGTGTGTGTGTCTCACTGTGCAGTGTGTGTGTGTGTGTGTGTCTCACTGTGCAGTGCATGTGTGTGTGTCTCACTGTGCAGTGCGTGTGTGTGTGTGTGTGTGTCTCACTGTGCAGTGCGTGTGTGTGTGTGTGTCTCACTGTGCAGTGCGTGCGTGTGTGTGTCTCACTGTGCAGTGCGTGTGTGTGTGTGTCTCACTGTGCAGTGCGTGTGTGTGTCTCACTGTGCAGTGCGTGTGTCTCACTGTGCAGTGCGTGTGTGTGCGTGTGTCTCACTGTGCAGTGCGTGTGTGTGTGTGTGTCTTACTGTGCAGTGCGTGTGTGTGTCTCACTGTGCAGTGCGTGTGTGTGTGTCTCACTGTGCAGTGCGTGTGT
>NC_080736.1:17852058-17882058 GCF_019097595.1 Hemibagrus wyckioides | reverse complement strand
ACACCACAAACACACCACAAACACACCACAAACACCACAAACACACCACAAACACACCACAAACACACCACAAACACCACAAACACACCACAAACACACCACAAACACACCACAAACACCACAAACACACCACAAACACCACAAACACACCACAAACACCACAAACACACCACAAACACACCACAAACACCACAAACACCACAAACACACCACAAACACACCACAAACACACCACAAACACCACAAACACACCACAAACACCACAAACACACCACAAACACACCACAAACACCACAAACACACCACAAACACCACAAACACACCACAAACACACCACAAACACACCACAAACACCACAAACACCACAAACACACCACAAACACCACAAACACACCACAACCACCACAAACACACCACAAACACCACAAACACCACAAACACACCACAAACACACCACAAACACCACAAACACACCACAAACACACCACAAACACACCACAAACACACCACAAACACCACAAACACACCACAAACACCACAAACACACCACAAACACACCACAAACACCACAAACACACCACAAACACCACAAACACCACAAACACACCACAAACACCACAAACACACCACAAACACCACAAACACACCACAAACACCACAAACACACCACAAACACCACAAACACACCACAAACACACCACAAACACACCACAAACACCACAAACACACCACAAACACACCACAAACACACCACAAACACCACAAACACCACAAACACACCACAAACACCACAAACACCACAAACACACCACAAACACACCACAAACACACCACAAACACCACAAACACACCACAAACACCACAAACACACCACAACCACCACAAACACACCACAAACACCACAAACACACCACAAACACACCACAAACACACCACAAACACACCACAAACACCACAAACACACCACAAACACCACAAACACACCACAAACACACCACAAACACCACAAACACCACAAACAGCTCAATAAAATACCATGGTCAAGGGTATCAACAATTGTGGCACTGCTCACTCTTCCAGGTGACGGTGTTTGAGCTGTTTTTCTGTTGAACTAAATCAGATCTCAGTGTGTCATGTGTTGTTTTATTTACCGAGTCGGAGTAAAGCCATGGCCAGCTGGACAACGCCACACAGCAGCGTTAACACCACTGCGTACACCGGATCCCCTCTGATATACCAGAAACACAACAGGGACATGATGGCTGTCGGACCCAGGGTGATGTCCTTTGACGTCCCAAACACACAGTAAACAAAACCCCCCATGAAGGACGAGTACAGACCGTACTGCAGGGAATGGGGGGTGCAGAGAGAGAGAGAGAGAGAGAGAGAGAGAGAGTGAGTAAGAGAGCGAGAATCTTATTACATCTGTTACAAGCGCAAAGACTTGTGGGAACACTGGGAACACTGGGAATGATGGAGATGATGAAGAGGACTGGGATGTGGATGATGGAGTAAAGGCGAAGATGTGGGTGACAGGGATGATGGAGATGATGGGAATGATGAGGAAGATAGAGGTGATGGAAATGATGTGGACCATGGGAACGGTGTGGTGGATGGGAACGATGTGGACGATGGGAACGATAGGGACGATGGGACCGTTGGGAACGTTGGGAACGATGAGGATTATGGGGCGATTGGAAAAGATGGGGACGATGGGAATGATGGGAAAAGATGGGGATGATGGGGACAATGGGGATGATGGGAATGATGGGGACAATGGGGATGATGGGAATGATGGGGACAATGAGGATGATGGGAATGATGGAGACGATGGGAACAATGGGGACAATGGTGGTGATGGGAACGATAGGAACAATGTGGACAATGGGGATGATGAGGACGATGGGAAAAAATTGGGAGTGATGGAAAAAGGTGGGGAATGGAAAAGATGGGGATGATGGGAATGATGGGAAAAAATTGGGAGTGATGGGAAAAGGTGGGGATGGTGGGAGCGATGGGGACAATGGGAACAATAGGGATGATGGAAATGATGAGGACGATTGGGACGATAAGAACAATAGAGACGATGGGAATGACGGGGGCCATGGGAAAAGATTGGGAATGATGGGAAAAGATGGGGACGATGGGAATGATAGAGACGATGGGAATGACGGGGATGATGTGGACGTGACTCCACCACAAAGTGACTCATCAATCTGTTCTAGCAGAAATGTTGCAGCAGATCATGAGCAGTGTGACAGGAAACCGAAACAGGAAGTGGATTCTGAATGACACCGCCCTGATGTTTTTTTTTTTTTTTTTTACACATCCTGATTATTTTTCTAATACATGAAACATCCCAGTGTACAGCGAGCTGCTGGACTGGTCATTCCAGATGCTCTTTCGTAGTCGTTACCTGCACAGGTAAGCCGGCCACCTCGGCGTAGGCCAGAGCCTGAGGGATGGTGGTCATCCCCACGGTGAGTCCAGCCAGCATGTCCATCTTCAGCCAGGTCAGACTGTACGCCGGCAGCCATGTGAGGACGGGAAGACGCGAACGCAGCATTGCGACGGAGCAACATCTGGCCAAGCCGCGCCTCAGAGAACCGGAGAAGGACTCCATAGCCAGAGTCTGCTGAAACCTCTGGAATAAACGACATTCTGAGTCATTAATGCACTTTGGGAAACTACATTTCCCACAATGCTGTTTGACTACCTGCTGATTGGATTCATTCAGCCTGCTTCATCTCTATCTAAAGAGAGTTTAGTCTTTTAGACTCCTCATTCGTAACAAATGAGTGGCAAAAGACGACGCTGGGCAAACCTGTCTTAGCCTGTATGAGTGAGTCATGATGTAGCAGATGAACTGGACTGGTGAAGACGTGTGTGTGTGTGTGTGGGTGTGTGTGTGTGTGTGTGTGTGTGTGGGTGTGGTTTGATTTAGTAGGGTGTGGAGTGGAAACGTTACAAACAGAAAGACATTATGTAAGACAGAGAGAGAAAGAGAGATACAGAGAGAGAGAGAGAGAGAGAGAGACAGAAAGAGAGACAGAGAGAGACATCTCCAGCGTGTGTGACATTATTATTTACTTACCTTCTATTGATTTATCACATGGTTGAAGCTCCTCCTCATGCCACTTCAACTGGAGGGAAAACAAACAGCCACAGTGAATTAAAGACACGGTCATGGAAGGCGCCCACAAACACAAAAAGGGGCGGAGTTTTCTGAATCATCAGGTTACATGATTGACATCCTTATGATGTGATGCTCTTGTTTAAACACACACTTTTATCTGGAATAACAACTTAATTTGATTACAAAAAAATAATAATAATAATAATAAAAATATGACATAATGACATTTAATTCATTCATCATTAATTATTTAAATGAGATACTTTGTGTTTAAATGATCTGTTTACTTCTACAGCAGGACTTTCATCCTAGTTGTTGATGATCATGTCTTCATCATATGACTACACACACACACACACACATACACACACACACATACACACACACACACACACACACACATACACACACACACACACACACACACACATACACACACACACATACACACACACACACACACACACACGAACCCCAGAGGAACGATTTCCACTGTACAGATAAACATCCCTGCTCCCTACCTAGGGCACTACAAACAAAACAAAAATAAATAAATAAATAAATAAATAAATAAATAAATAAATAAATAGACGTTAGAAGTCACAGTGTGTGAGTTTCTCTCAGGGTTAATTTGTTTAATTATAATTAATTAAATAATAATAACTAATTAATAAAGAAGACACAGGTCCCGGTTATGAGGCAGCAGGGACAACGTAAACTCAGTGGTTATTTAGCATAGGCGGCTAATCTGAGAGAAATAAAAGCAGAAAACAGAGCAAGGAAGCTTCAGCTGTCAGACTGCACACAGGAAAACAAGTTAAAACCCTTATTTATTTATTTAAAAGTGTTTATTTTGTAGATTTCTTTTACCTGTGTGTGAGATTCAGTCTGCAGTTTTCTTGTGACAGAGCGAGAAACCAAACATCCTCCTCATTCAGCGGCGAGGGTTGCCAGAGTGGAGAAAACACCCTACAAGAAAGACACACACACACACACACACACTTTTTTATTCTGCCAGATATTTTTATTTATTTATTTTAATCTGATCTCATATGTAGACTTGTCTAAAAATACAAAAACATATTTATGATCACAATTCTGACGCAAACCTTTGACATTCTGACATAATTATAACAAACCTTTGACTCATTAACTCTGATTTATTATCTCAAGGTTCTACTAAATCTTTCTGAATTTTTCTTTCTTTCATTCTGTCTTTTTTAAAAAAAAAAACTTATTTAAATCTGACGTATTATCTAAACTTCTAATTTATCTCAAATATTTCACTCATTGCTCTTTTAATTCTCTCATCTTGTATGAAAATGTTGAAATGAAAATGACTTATCTCAGATTTCTGACTTGTTCTAAGGTATTATATCAACTCAAATGTATCTGAAATTTTTATATTTAATATTCTGAATGAATATCCCAGACGTCTCAAAATATTATTTCTATAATTTTTTATCTAATAATTATTGCTGTTTTTTTTTTTTACTCGTTTGACAAACATTTGACTCACTATCTCGGATTCGGACGTTATTCAATCAGACGTCTTACTTTTATCTCACATTTCGAGTTGTTTTTAAGTGTTTTAAGAATTTATTTTTCAGTACCAGTTTTATCTAGAACGAAATTCAGTTTGTGATGTGAGAAAACACTGAAAACACAGAGAGCCAGACAGAATATCAATAAACTCGTCTGAACGTGGACATTTTCTCATGCAAGATAATAAAACAATTTAATATTACTCCTGCAAACGTCTGCCGAATAAAATTAAATGACCCTCCTCCTAAAAAACAAACAAACAAAAATATTTTTTAAAAATCCTAAAAAATGGAGGTTTTTTACAAAATGGCAACCACAGTTATCATGTGATCCATATCACGTGACACGCGGAGAAGGAAGTCACTGTGTTTATGCGTGAAGTTTTGAGTGCAGCTTGTCCCTTGGCGCTCGTGAACACTTTTTACAGAAGTGAAAGGTTTATCATGTTATTAAAGGCAGTAAGAAACCTCGTGGAGCGTCACGGAGACTCGAGAGAGTCGATTTGAAACGATTACACGCAAACATTCCTTTTAATAACGGCGGAAATGACGGTGTTTCTCCAGCTCGAGACGGCGGTGCTGCTGCTGCTGCTGTGTGGGGTGGGAGAGTGCGCGAGACACGCGCTCCTCATCATCGGTAACTGTTATACCGTGTTATAAACTGTTATAAACATCTAATAAAGGTCATTAATGCTGATAAGGCTGATAATAATCAGTAATCTAATCAATAATCAATCTGGCTGCAGAGAGGAACAGAATTGTAGCACTTTATTTTAAGGAAGAATCGGAGTCGGTTCATTAATAAAGATATTGTTGTTATTTATTTGATTAAGCTTGTAAAGGTAATTGTTTAGACATAAATACTAATGTTTTACTGCATAACTGAAGATTATTAGTTGTAATAATATACAGTAAAGTTTGTTAAACAATGTACTGAGCATGAATGAATCAATTCTTTTGAATCATTTCTAATAAAAATGCTTTAGAACAAAATTCTCCGGACTGTGAAGCTGTTTAAGGCTTTAATATGTAAAATGTGTGATATTTAAATCCACAGTATTGCGTTTATTTCCCCTGCAGCCGACGACGCGGGGTTCGAGACGGAGGTCTACAACAACACGGTGGTGCGAACTCCTCACCTGAAGGCTCTGGCTGGACGCGGCGTGGTTTTCCGGAACGCCTTCACCTCGGTCAGCAGCTGCTCGCCCAGTCGCTCCACCATCCTCACCGGCTTACCGCAGGTACCGACACGGTCACCTCACCACTACACCGTACACAGGGCCGGGGCGCATGCAGACGTGCCGTCTCTCACGGCGTGACCGTGTTCTCGGCTGATGGAGGAGTGACGTGAGGTTTTGTTTCCCCGCAGCACCAGAACGGGATGTACGGCCTCCACCAGGGTGTGCACCACTTTAACTCCTTCGACGGAGTGCAGAGTCTCCCGCTGTTACTGAAACAGTCCAACGTCCGCACCGGTGAGGAACAACACCACCTACGCCTACAGACGCATGACCTGCAAATTTAAACTTATTAAATTTATATTGTTTTGTTTTTTTCTCTTCTCATGTACTCTGAATTAACTGTTTTTGATTTGATTTGAATTGATTTGGATTTGATTTGTTTTAGATTTGATTTTTATTTGATCTGATTTGGATTTTGATTTAATTTGATGTTGCTGTTCCTCAGGCATCATCGGGAAGAAGCACGTGGGTCCGGGCGCCGTGTTTCCCTTCGACTTCGCCTACACGGAGGAGAACGGCTCGGTCCTGCAGGTGGGACGCAACATCACCCGGATCAAGCTGCTGGTCCGGAAGTTTCTACAGGAGCACAGGCAGGAGGAGAGGAGCGGGGGGGAGACTCGGCCCTTCTTCCTGTATGTAGCGTTTCACGACCCGCACCGCTGTGGTCACTCACAGCCTCAGTACGGCTCCTTCTGTGAGAAGTTCGGGAACGGAGAGAGCGGCATGGGGAGAATTCCCGACTGGAAGCCGCAGCACTACACACCTGAGCAGGTGAAGGTGAGACAAGTGGCCGGGCGGTCAGAACCACGTGGGGAAGCAGAAACTTAATTACTTAACAAAAAAGTTAATATATCAATATATAATTGTTGTAATTACTTTAAAATTTAAATTTATTTATTTATTATTTTTATTAATTATTATTAATTTTCACATTAAACCAATTAAAAATAGTTTTTTTCTTTTCATTTTTTTTCCTAAATAAATTGTTTTAGATACTTTTTTTTTTACTTTAAAAAGTTTTTCTTTTCTTGGATTTTTTCCAGGTGCCGTATTTCATCCCGGACACTCCGGCTGCTCGGGCCGACCTGGCGGCTCAGTACACCACGGTCAGCAGACTGGACCAGGGTCAGTGGTTTTTCCTTCATTTTCACCTTTTTTACTGTTTCTGCTTTTATTTGGTCTCTTTAACAGTAGTGTGTTGTACTGACCCCGCCTCCACCCCTGACCCCTCCCCCTCCTTCCTGCAGGTATTGGTCTGGTCTTGCAGGAGTTGCGGGACGCCGGCTTTGGGAACGACACGCTGGTGATGTACAGCTCCGATAACGGGATCCCCTTTCCAAACGGACGAACCAACCTGTATGACTCGGGCGTGGCCGAACCCATGATCATCTCCTCACCTGAACACCGGGAGCGCTGGGGACAGACGAGTGACGCCTACGTCAGCCTGCTTGGTGACACACCCACAGACACACACACACACACACACTCCTGTGTTATGTTTTATGACCACATGATGGCGCCATTTGCACTCTACAGAGCGTAATCCTTCCACAGCCGTACTGTGCTCTCATTTTACACATCAGATACGTTTACATGCAGCCTAATAATCTGATTTTAATAATCTGATAATCTCTCCATTTCCTGTCAGATGTCACTCCCACTCTGCTGGACTGGTTCTCGGTACCGTATCCTCCCTACAGCCTGACCCGCGGGTCTCTGGTCCACCTGACGGGTCGCTCCCTGCTCCCTGCGCTGTCCTCGGAGCCCGTGTGGGACACGGCGTTCGGCAGTCAGAGTCTGCACGAGGCCACCATGTACTACCCCATGCGCTCGGTGAGGCGCGGCCGCTACGTCCTGCTGCACAACCTGAACTACCGCTCGCCCTTCCCCATCGACCAGGACCTCTACGTCTCGCCCACCTTCCAAGACCTGCTGCAGAGGACGCAGGCGGGCACGCCCACCCACTGGTTCAAGACACTGAGGCAGTACTACTACAGGGAGCGCTGGGAGATGTTCGACACGCACTCTGACCCGGCCGAACAGACCAACCTGGCCTCGGACCCGCGTTACACAGCCGTGCTGGAGCTCCTGAAGGAGCAGCTGCTGAAGTGGCAGTGGGAGACAGAGGATCCGTGGGTCTGCGCTCCGGACGCCGTGCTCGAGGACAAGATGGAGCCCAAGTGCAGGCCTCTGTACAACGAGCTGTGAGGGAGCATCACCTTAATGACTCAAGACTCACAGATCACTTCAAGAACACAACCTCTTGTTTTTCACTTATTTTTATTTTATTATTTTCTTTAAAGCACATGGTTTAAAATAATTGACCTATTAAGAATTTTTTATATAATAAATATTTTTGATGTACAGTGTAAGTGGATGTAAGATGCTTTCAAAAAAAACAGCTGAGTGTATAAGTGTTTATATGTGATATAAACGTGTCCACTTGGGGGCGGAGTCTCAGGTCAGAATAAACCAGCAGAGTTCCAGGTTTCGATGCAGGAAATGCATTTTGTTTATTAAAACACTGAAATCCTTGGTGTTAAATCATTGGGTCATTAATAACCACCCTGTATCTGACCTGCTGTACATGTCGCTGCTTTCCCGCTCTGGATAATCTCTAATTGTTTGGGTTTTTTTGAAGTCTCAGATATTGGATTAAACAATTGAGACTGAAAATCACTGAAAAAATATTTTTTTCTGTTTTAAACAGTACATACTGCTAAGAAAAAGAAGGGGAAAAATAATAATATGCGGATTTGACACGCCCCTTTTACAGGAAGCTGTTTGGCTCGTGCTTGCATGCTGGAATCTGATTGGCTGTTAGATTTCATGACGCAGTAACACGGACTTCGTGCCTGTTTGTTCCTCAGTGTTCAACTTCTTCGTGTTTTTAAGACAAATCTAACCCTGAAGCAATCTGAGCTCTGAGCTAATAATACCAGAAATGAATGTTTCGTCATTTAATGACTTTATTATTATGAATTCTGTAACAGGAGTTTACACACACGCTCTCGAGAAAAGATGGTGGTCCTCAGGTGCTCTGAGCTTTAAGAACATCATTCTAGAAACATGAGTGCTCCTTAAAGAGCCATCCTTTCAACAAGAACGCTCAGAGTACTCGAATACAGATGTGTGTGTGTGTTCTATCATGGCTATAAAAAACAATCTCACGTCATAAGTCAAATGTACGCACCTCGGAGAAGCTTGATGCTGAAACGCTCCCACGCTGATTAGACGTTGACTTGACCCCCCTCTCTTCTTTACCGGAAACGTCATCCACCTTCACGTCGAACGCGCGCGCGCGCCTTTACGCGCTCCAGAGTTGGTGTATAAAAGCCGCCCCGTCGGGTGCAGAGCAGAAACTCCAGCTCTGTCCCGGTAACGCTCAGAGAGAACTCCTCGGAGGAAACAAACAAAAACCAACAACCCGCTGAACAGGTGACGATGATGGTGCTGATGATGATGAGGATGGCGATGAGGTGCGCGCCGGAGAGGTCCGTGAGGTCCGCGGTGATGCTCGCGACCGTCGCCGTGCTGCTCTCGTGCTGCCCCGCAGACGCCTGGTACAAGCAGGCCACCGGGCCAAGCTACTACTCCGTAGGCAGAGCCTCGGGTTTGCTGTCCGGCATCCGCAGGTCACCCTACGTCCGCAGGTCCGACACGGAGTCCGTGCTGGATGCAGGAGAGAGCACCGGAAACAGCGTGATGCCCGAGCTGAGCGCGAGACACACACCTGTCCTGAAAAACATGGTAAATATGACCGGGTGAATAATCCACACATTCCTTCAGAGAGGCTTTAGACTTCCTGTTCCTCAGGGAAACATTTAAACACTTTAATGTAATGATTTAATAACGCACCTGTACTCACCTTTACAGCTAATGAAAGAACACACCACGTGCACCTTCCTCAGGTAGAAGGCACGCGCTGGACAAAAAGTTCCGTTCTCAGAGCGCGCACGAGACGCTCCCACACGGCGCAGCAGATTTCCGGACGCAAAAAATAACTTCTCAAAAAATAAAGGTTGCAGATGTGTGCAGATGTGGCGCGAGGGCGCGCAGCTGGAGCGCTTCGGCACACAGAAGAATTCAACACCAGCTTCGTTTAAAAAAATTAAAGGAAGTGCAAAATGAAATCTTGTTTTAAATCTGAGGACTAAAATTTATATCCAAATCCTGTAATATAAATAAAATAAATAAATAAATCAAAGTCGGAACGTAAAAATAGAATAATAAAAACGTTATTAACTTCTGATATTTTTTATTTTATCCTTAAACACTTTAACTCTCGGACAAATACGGGCTGTTTATTTATATACTACTACTAATAATAATGATGATAATAATATGCTAAATCGTTGCGTAAAAACGTGTAAAATCCCGTTATAATCCGCGGGATGAGTTTGAGCGACAAATTATTAAAATAAATTTGCAAATATAATTTAGGTATAATTTTTGTATATTATTTATTGGATTAAGAGAAGGCAGACTGTAATAAACTGTAAGACTCGGCAGTAGTGCGCTACAAAGGAAGTGCACAAACTGGAGAGCTTTTTTTTTTTATTCTTAATTTTAATGGTCGTTTCCGGCTGCTGTTTGTTTTGTTTTTCCAGGCCATCTGCATCAAGGACATTTCTCCGAACCTACAGAGCTGTGAGCCGATGCAGGACGGCTGGAACACGTTCCGGTGCAGGGCGGAAGTTCTGCTCGCGCTTGACTCGCTCGACTGCTTGGTGGCGTGAACGGCACGTGAGCGCGCGCGGATCCCGACTCCGGTCCTGGAGACACCCCCCCACCTCTGTCCTGCTCGCTCTGCTGTTGTCCTGCTGTAACACGGCGTCAGGACGGGGGACGTGTCCAGGACCGGGGTCAGGAACCTGTCTTCTTCACACAACCCCTGACCATCATGTACACTGAAACCGATCTGTTTAGGATGCTCTGATGTCCAGATCTCCATCACCACCCGGACTCCTGACCCTGAATGTTATTTATTTCCCATTGTTTTATCTACAAAAAAAAAATCTGTAAAGCTACAATTTGTGTGCGTGATGGAGACGGAATCGGAGTCGCTGTTTGTCCTTTCTGTGTGTAAATGTATAAACTGTTAAAGAATGTTATTTTATTTATTAAACTCGACACGTGGTTGATTCGGCTGTTTTGTGTAGTTACTATTTTAAAGAAAGATGTAAGAGACGCGCACGTCTCCAGGGTTAGATCAAATACATCACGATCATCACAGACACCGGAACAGTGGATTCTTTTTGCTTTGAGTTCACTGACCAGAAAAGACATTTACAAAAGATATCTTACAAAGCACAGGAAGGTGTGTGTCACACAAACACACACACACTCTCACACACACACTTTGACACAAACACACAGCACTTCACAGCTTCATCTCTCAACAAATACGTCAAAAAATAATAATAATAAAAAAGGAAATAAAATAAAATAAAATAAACCCCCAACAGGATGCTTTACACACCTTCAGTGCGTGTAAGTGTAATATTACATAATAATATAACAACACAGTGCAGATTACTGCTGCACAACTTCACTGTGTGTGTGTGGGGGGGGGGAACGAAGTGTGTTGTAAAAACAGACTTTCCTCCTGCTGATCATTAACTCAGTGCTCTTTTTTTGGTAAATATTATCAGGAAGAGAAATCACACTCGGGTCCAAACGCACAACCAAACACACCAGTGAAGGACAAAGTGTGCAAACACACACACAGGCACACACACACACACACTTACACACATTCATACACACAAATACACACACACACATCCATACACATATATATACACACATCCACACACACACACATACATCCATACACATGTTGTATATATACACACATCCACACACACACACACACACACACATACATAGGTTGGACATGGACGCACCATCAGACACATTATGATGAAGCACTGACACTGGAGACTCCTTCCATCAATGTTCATGTATATGACCGCCTCCTAATTTTAAGTTACATCAGATATTTTTTTATAAATCCATTGATCTTTAATGTCCAACTCAAGTCCCCGTGTAGCCGTTGCTATAGAAACACACACACATGAGAATGCTGCTGTAGGAAACGAATCACCACCTTCTGGTTCATCTGGACATGGAGAAAACCTCCAGGTCCGAGCTCCATCATGGAGTTGATGCAGATGTTGAGAGTGTGTGAAGCTTCATGAGGAACATATTTAAAATATTTTAAAAAAAAGTCATTGCATGACTCTTTATCACAGTAAACGTCTTCATTGTTATTCAACAACAGTACAGATGAAAGGAAGGGGGCAGGGCAGAGGGTGGAGCAGGGGCGGAGCAGGGGCTGAAATACAGTCTCAGGTCTTCAGGATGTAGATGATGTGGAACGTTCTAGAGTCTGACATCATCATCACACCCTTCAATGAGTCCTCCTGTTCTGTGCATGGGGGTGGGGTCATCCTGGAGAGACCACGCCCACCAGAAGAACCACGTAATAAACGTCCATATCTCTCACTCCATTACTCTCTCCTCAACTGTTTTCATTCCCTTTCTTTCTCCATTCTTTATGGCCCTTGTGAAGAATTTTTAAAAGGTCCTGCAGAGATATATTTATCCTCCTCTCTTCTATCTCTCTCCATCTCCATGTCCACTGCTCCCCCCTCTCTCTCTATTTATCTAAATATATTAATCTTTCTTTCTTCATATCTATCATTCTCAGTCTCTATCTATTGCTCTGTATATCTTCATCACTCTGTATATCTTCATATCCATTGCTCAAGCTATCTCTCTGTCTTTCTATCTCTCTCTTTTTGTCTTTCAATCAGTCTCTCGCTCTCTCTCTCCCTTTCCAGGTTTTTCTTTCTTTCCTGTCTCACACGCAGAGCCGAGGAGAGTGTTGAGGTTCAGCACCTCGGACAGCTCAGGAGAACATCACGGACAGTGAGCTGCTGATTAACTCTGTGTGTGTGTGTGTGTGTGTGTATGTGTGTGTGTCCATCCTGGTGCAGTTCTGCAAGTTTCACATGGAGGAGCAATGGAGATGAATGTGTAAAGATTAAACTGGATCTCAGAGCAGTGAAACTGCCTCCAGGTTCTCCTTCATGATGGTGTCCATCACCACCTGAAACACCACCTGCACGTTGGAGGTGTCCGTTGCCGTGGTGAAGTGGTGATAGATCAGTTTCCGGGGCGTGGCGTTCTGAGAGACGAACATGGAGGCGATGAATCGAGCAGCAGAATCCACATCACAGTCTGCACCTGGGAGCGTGCACACACACACACACACACACACACAGAGTGAGAGAGACAGAAAGAATAAACTAAAAATGTTGCAGAAACATGATAAAACACTTTTCTTGAAAATTATTATTGAATACCATACGCTATATATTCAGCATCTTAATAAGGATGTGGTTTATATTTCTCTCACCTCTGTAGAGCGGCAGGTAATGTCTGAGGTGACGGCCCGAGTGCAGGATCTTCTCTTGGAAAAGATCGATTTTGTTCATGAATAAAATCTGAAAAACAAAATGACGGGAGGTTTGGAATTTTATTGGTTTTCTAAAAAGTGTATTAAATTTCAGTGTAAGAAATCCATAAAAATGTCTAACACAGTCATAATATTTGTTACCAGGTTATACACTATATTGCCAAAAGTTTTGGGACACCCCTCCAAATCATTGAATTCAGGTGTTGTTTTTCAGGGGTTGGGCTCGGCCCCTTAGTTCAGTTAAAGGAACTCTTAATGCTTCAGCTTCATACCAAGAATGGGGGGTTTGGGGATGACCCCTTCCTGTTCCAACATGACTGCTCACCAGTGACCAAAGCAAGGTACATAAAGACATGGATGAGTGAGTTTGGTGTGGAGGAACTTGACTGACCTGCACAGAGTCCTGACCTCAACCCCATAGAACACCTTTGGTGAATTAGAGCGGAGACTGTGAGCCAGGCCAAAGGGCTTTTAGTCTGCCTTTACCTGCACATGAATGTAATATGGAGTTGTCCCGCCCTTTGCAGCTATAACAGCTTCAACTCTTCTGGGAAGGCTTTCCACAAGGTTTAGGAGTGTGTTTATGGGAACTTTTGTGAGCATTTGTGAGGTCAGGCACTGATGTTGGACGAGAAGGTCTGGCTCACAGTCTCCACTCTAATTCATCCCAAAGGTGTTCTATGGGATTGAGGTCAGGACTCTGTGCAGGTCAGTCAAGTTCCTCCACACCAAACTCTCTCATCCATGTCTTTATGGATCTTGCTTTGGTCACTGGAGTGCAGTCATGTTGGAACAGGAAGGGGTCATCCCCAAACTGTTCCCACAAAGAGCATGAAATTGTCCAAAATGTCTTGGTGTGAAGCTGAAGCATTAAGAGTTCCTTTCACTGGAACTAAGGGGCTGAGCCCAACCCCTGAATTCAATGATCTCAAAGGGGTGTCCCAGTACTTTTGTCAATGTAGGGCATGTGTGTATAGCAGAATGCTGCAGACTCTACCAGGAGTGTTTTCTGTCTCTTTAATTTGTTCTTGTGAGGTATGCCTTGGTTAGTTCTGCACTATGATTAACATACAGACCTTGACATTAACTTACACCTTCAAACTTAAAATTCCAGAAAATTCTGACAAGAAGTGTTTATAAAATTGATCTCTGACTCATGTGCAGTTTATTCTCAACAATGAGAAACAATCCAGATAATCACCTGAAAGATCAGTGCAAAGAACAAGCGTGACAATTAAAAGTTTGGTAGATATTATTTTTGACATCTAACAGTGTGTGTGTTTCTGTGTGTGTGTGAGCTTTCACACACCAGTTCCCAATAATAACCCCAAGCTATTTAAATATCAGTGGCACAGACAGAGAGAAAAAAAGAGAAAGAGAGAGAGAGAGAGAGAGAGAGAGAGAGAGAGAGCGAGCAAGATGAGAGAGAGTGAGTCAAAGATGGAGGTCAGTGCAGTAGCCACACCCTCATGGCAATTATCAACAAAATTAGCACTGACCAGTCGTTAGTGTTGGTGAAGGGCAGTGAGGAGTGAAGCAGCAGTGAGTGTGTAACGAGGCCCAGTAAATGAGCTCATTACACAAAGCAGTGGAGTGTGTGTGTGTGTGTGTGTGTGTGTGTGTGTGCTCAGCGGTCAGCAGGATTGAAGTGATGATCAGATAGAAGGTGGGGGGGGGTGAGGAGTAGGGTGTGTGTGTGTGTGCATGCTCAGCGGTCAGCAGGATTGAAGTGATGATCAGATAGAAGGTGTGTGTGTGGGGGGGGGGGGGGGGGGTTAGGAGTTACTGTGTGTGTAATCAGACACACTTCTGCAGGTTAATAACCGAGTGGCTGAATCTCTTAGAACATATACATACACACACACACACACACGTTCAATTACAGCGATCACTCTTACACCTTTACCTGTCTCTCCGTCTTCCTCTCACTCCATCACTCTGCACTCAGTGAGCACTTTATTAGGAACACTGACTCGGGGTCAGATCTCACTTGTCTCTGAATGCTTGTCTCTGAATCTGCCAGTCTACCTGTCTGTTTTCTCCATCTGCCCCTACACCTGTCCGTCAGTCCATCTGCCCCGTTAACTGTATGTCTCTCCACCTGCCTGTCTACCTGTTTATCTCTTGATCTGACCCCCACCTCTCTGTCTCTCCACCTGCCTGTTCACTCATTTGTCTCTCCATCTGCCCCTCTACCTGTCTGTTTCTTCATCTGGCCCTCTACCCGTCTGTCTCTCCATCTGCCTCATTAACTGTCTGTCTCTCCATCTGCCATCTACCTGTCTGTCTCTCCATCTACCCCTCTATCTGTTTTCTTGCCAGCTACCTGTCAACCTGTCTGTCTCTCCACCTGTTTGTCTCTCCATCTGCCCCTGTACCTGGTCATATGTCTGTCTGTCTCTTCATCTGGCCCTCTACCTGTGTCTCATCATCTGGCCCTCTACCTGTCTGTCTCTTCACCTGCCTTGTCTCTCCATCTATCCCTCTACCTGAGACTGGCCATATGTCTGTCTGTCTCTCCGTTTTCCTCAGCACAGTGTAAATGAAGGATTCTCCTCTCTAGCAGCAGATGTGAGATCAGTGACATCAGCGTTAGGGTTGATGTTTGTTGCCATGGTGACAGTGAAGTCAGAAACATAAAGGCTCATCTACTCGGGCATGGTGCAGGAACCCCACTGAATAAACGCTCTGCTTTATACATCTACTAATGTTTAATAAGAACTGGGTACAGCTCCTGCTGAAACACACACACACACACTCCTTAAATACAAATGTAATCAATCTATAAACATTGTGTGTGTTTATTGGTTTCCACACAGTTTCGGGTCCCATCTGTGCCACTCTCTGTGTCTTTCCCTGAAGTGTGTGTGTGTGTTACTCTCTTCGGCCTCCTTAGCTCTTACCATGGAGGTGCTCCTGAAGAACACGTTGTTGCAGATGGAGGAAAACAGCCGGAGGCTCTCCTGCAGTCGGTTCTGAAACACACACACACACACACAGGACAAATTCTGAAGATGAGGTGTAAATAAAGTTAGTGATTATTTGTCATATTTTATAGAGCATTACAGGTTTTATTCCTTTTACACTGCAGAAACAAACAAATGAACAAAATGCAGCTTGATGTCTACGTCTCCTTTAAGCATTGAATAAACGTCTCCTTACAGCGATTTGGTTTTCATGGAGCATCTCCTCCATATGAGACCCTGTGTATGAGCTGTTACTATGGAAACGACATATTTGAATGGGCGTCGTCAGGGGTTCCTGACCAATCAGATTTGAGGGATGCTCAAAAGACAGACATTAAGCTGTGAGTGAAAAACGATCATTTAGAGGTGGAAGGGTTTTGGAGAATGAAACATGTTTGACGGGAGTGGGCGTGGCTCTCACCATGGAAGGGTCCTCCACCAGCGTCATGTCGTATCCGCTCAGCGCGACTACAAACAGCACGGCCCTGACGTCCTCAAAACAGCTGATCCACTTCCTCCTCTCCGTCCGCTGGCCTCCGACATCATACAGCCTGCAGAGGGACGGAGAGAAACGCGTCACACACGTGAGGGAGAAATTATGGGGTGGCTCGTTTTTGTGCATGATGAAACAGGATGAACACGTGCATCATGAGACCTCTAAAACTAAAACGTCAGATGGGATTTATCCAACAAAACAACACACACACACACACACACTGTTTTGTTTCACTCATAAGAGTGAAAATTCAAGAGGTTTATTTTTCAAGAGGTGCAGAGATTCGTCATCACCCCTCTCTGCAATTTCACACAGGAGTGTCAGCGGGCCACTCGTCCCTCGGCCTCAATCAGCGCTCGGGGACGAGCAGGACAGAGGATATCGGGAGCAATCTGGCAGCCGAGAGGGAAACAGGTGAGAGGATGTGAAAAGGTCATTCTCCGCTGAGAGCCTGGGCTGAGTCTCATTTCCTCATCTAACGCCTGAATTTGGCAGAAGGATTCCTGTACACGTCTTACCCTGAGCACACACACACACACACACACACTGCTGCACAGGGAGAGCTAAAACAATGCTGATGAAAGAACAGATCTGTTACTGCGTGGTTAAACATGAACACACACACACACACACACTTTGGGTGAGAATGAAGTCACTGCAGCAGTTCCAGGATGATGTGAAGCGTGGAAAATATGAAGACAATAATCTACACTCGTCTGAAGACCCTCATACCACACGGCAGGGATCGGGGGCTTAATGTGACAGTTTAATAACGCAAATATCACACACACACAGACACACAAATACACAGACACACACACAATACTGAGTTACTGAGAGAGAGACACAGCTCTAAATTCTTTAAATCTACTATGTCATCTATATTAATAAAACTATCAGTGTGAGTAATAACACATTCTTATTAAGTGTTACTACACACACACACAAACACCCACAAACAAACACACACACACCCACAAACACACACGCAGGAATACCTAAACGTACCTCTACAGGAGCTAACTCTGAGGCTTAAAGACAGACAGAGTGAGATGGAGAGAGACAGACAGGCAGAGATAGAGTGAAAGACAAGGAGAGTCAGACAGAGTGAGATGGAGAGTGACAGACAGAGATAGGGAGAGACACACAGAGTGAGACAAGAAGAGACAGACAAAGTGTGACAGAGAGAGACAGACAAAGTGAGACCGGGAGAGACAGACAGAGTGTGACAGGGAGAGACAGATAGAGTGAGACAAGAAGAGACAGACAGAGTGTGACAGAAAGAGACAGGGAGAGACAAAGTGAAAAACAGAGACAGAGAGAGACAGACAGAGATGGAGAGAGACAGAAAGGGTGAAAAACAGACGAGAGAGAGACAGACAGAGTGAGATGGGGAGAGATAGGCACAGCGATACAAATGGAGACAGACAGGGACAGAGAAAGCAAGACAGGCAGCAACAAATGCTGAAAGAAAGAAAGAAATGCTGAAAGAAAGAAAGAAAGAAATGCTGAAAGAAATGCTGAAAGAAATGCTGAAAGAAAGAAAGAAAGAAAGAAAGAAAGAAAGAAAGAAAGAAAGAAAGAAAGAAAGAAAGAAAGAAAGAAAGAAAGAAAGAAAGAAAGAAAGAAAGAAAGAAACTTCAAACACTTCATTTAAACACGTCTCTAATCTTTCCAGTGTAAAGTTGCTGAAATAAAGACTATGTAGTGAGCAGACGGAGAGAGAGAAGCAGAGCTCCATTGTAGATGTGTGAGTGAGAACACGAGGGGGGGTGAGAGAGAGAGAGAGAGAGAGAGAGACTGCACTCGTTCTCCAGTGTGTTCCAGATTATGGAAATGAAATGTGATGCAGATTTTCTCTTCAGCTGAAACCGAGAGAGACAGAGCTGACTTAATACTGAAGATAAGCGGAGGAAGGTGAAGAAACTCCAGTGTGTGTGTGTGTGTGTGTGTGTGTGTGTGTGTGTGTGTGTGTGTGTGTGTGTATGAAACGCCTCATAATCCCCAGCTCCCATAATCCTTTGCTCCATTTGAAATGAAGTGTGCATGTAAACGTGCCCATTAACATCCAAATGATCTGGAAGGCTGAGAATTACCCACAATCCTCTGGTCACACTCGGCGGGGTTTAATCAGGCGTGTGGTGACGGAGTGTGACCGTAATGGGACGTGAGTGGACGATTGGGGGGGGTATACTGACGGTCCGGAGCGTGACTGAAGCCTTCTGGGTTTTAGTGCCTCAGTGTTCAGAGCTGCTCGTGTACCTCACTTCATTATTCTGTGTGTTTCAGGTCCTTTAGACAGGAAAGCAGCGGGGCAGAGTTTTACCTGAACACCAGGTGCTTGACTTTAAACTGAGTCTCAATCACGCCTGTGGTCCGGATTCTGACCCGCAGAACGTCCATCTCCGTGGGAACGTAGTCCAGTGACACGATCCGGGTCATGTTCTCAAAAAAACTGCAGAGAGAGAGAGAGAGAGAGAGACAGAGAGGGAGAGAGACAGAGAGGGAGAGAGACAGAGAGGGAGGGAGGGAGGGAGGGAGGGAGAGGGAGAGAATGGAGCGAACAGAGAGAGAGAGAGAGAGAGAGAGAGAGAGAGAGAGAGAGAATGGAGAGAGAGAGAGAGAGAGGGAGAGAGAGAGAAAATGGAGAGAACAGAGAGAGAGAGAGAGAAAATGGAGAGAACAGAGAGAAAATGGAGAGAGAGAGAAAATGGAGAGAGAGAGAGAGAGAGAAAGAGAATGGAGAGAACAGAGAGAGAGAGAGAGAGAGAGAGAGAGAATGGAGAGAAAGAGAGAGAGAGAGAGAGAGAGAACGGAGAGAACAGAGAGAGAGAGAGAGAGAATGGAGAGAACAAAGAGAGAGAGAGAGAGAGAGAGAGAGAGAGAATGGAGAGAACAAAGAGAGAGAGAGAGAGAGAGAGAGAGAGAGAGAGAACAGAATTATGGGTTTGTCTTTAGCGAAGGACTCATGAGGGTTGGTTCCAGTTTATCTTAATCATTCAGAAATGATGTGAAATTGAATCTAAATCCTGGGCTTTATCTTAATCTGTTTCTCCAGCAGGGATCTGAGACCTGTGTGTAAAACCACCAGGAGACGTTCAGGGGTTTCAGAAGAAACACTACGCATATGCTAATGAGGACATTAAATATTCATACCACAGGGTGTGACTCAAGCTGTGGCTGATTTGCATATGCATGAGAAGGGAGGGGTTTAAGCAGGATTATCCTCTGCATCCTCTGGGTTTTGATGTCGCCTACACGAATCTTTATCTTTTCTTTAAGAGTCTCTAGTGGAGGACGTCCACCAGAAAAGTCTGTGTCTGGGTCAAGACGTGGTCAGAGTTCATCTGAGCATGATGCTACCACCACCATGTTTCAGTCTACATCAGCAGAGCTGGGTTTCCTCCAAACATTATGTTCTGAGACAAAGCTGAAATCCCACGTAAAAGATACTTCAGGCTTTGTTTTACCTGCTATACTGAGTCACCACACACACACACCTCCAAGTGCCAAAGCAATTAGCTGGCATTCCAACATTAGTCTGATCAGATAAACCCCCTGGCCAGAAGTTTTAGCCTCAGGTGTGTGATTAAGCCTGTGTGTGTGTCTGTGTGAACCACACCACAGAGACGTTACTGGCCTTAAGATCTCAGCAGCTCACAGCAGGTGATGACAACTGCACTCGTATCCGACTCCCCTGCCCCCTACTCCTCACCCCCACCACCTTCTATCTGATTATCATCACTTCAATCCTGCTGACCGCTGAGTGCGTGCACACACACACACACACACACACACACACACACACACGCTGATCCCTTCAAGTCAACCATGATGGTGTAGAGGATTATATCTCCTCGTTCGATGTGGATGATCACAGCTTCATGTCATGAAAAAGATTCTTCTGAAGCTTTAATTAAATAAGTGTGTTTTTGCTGATCACTTCACACACACACACACACAACTATAACACTGACGCTTAACATGGTGTGTGTTGGGAAAAACACATAGGGAATGGAACACACCCCTGTAATGGGGCAACACTCTGGAATTTGGGAACATCCCTATGACTGGGAAAAGCTTTTGTGACTGGGAATTGTGGGATTGTGGTTTGTATGATTCATTGCTTTTGAATGAGGGTTAAAAAGTTATTTTCAATCAACTGATCTGAAGAGAAGAGAAAAGAAGAGAGAGACAGAGAGAGACAGAGAGACAGATGGATAGATAGAGAGACAGACAGGCTGATTGAGAGACAGACACAGACAGACAGGCTGATTGAGAGACAGACACAGACAGACAGACTGATTGAGAGACAGACAGACAAACAGACAGGCTGATTGAGAGACAGGCAGAAAGACAGACAGGCTGATTGAGAGACAGGCAGAAAGCCAGACAGGCTGATTGAGAGACAGACAGACATGCTGATTGAGAGACAGGCAGAAAGACAGACAGGCTGATTGAGAGACAGACAGAAAGACAGACAGGCTGATTGAGAGACAGACAGGGAGACAGACAGGCTGATTGAGAGACAGACAGACATGCTGAAAGAGAGACAGACAGACAGACTGACTGATTGAGAGACAGACAGAAAGACAGACAGGCTGATTGAGAGACAGGCAGAAAGCCAGACAGGCTGATTGAGAGACAGACAGACATGCTGATTGAGAGACAGGCAGAAAGACAGACAGGCTGATGGAGAGACAGACAGAAAGACAGACAGGCTGATTGAGAGACAGACAGGGAGACAGACAGGCTGATTGAGAGACAGACAGACAGACAGACAGGCTGATTGAGAGACAGACAGACAGACAGACAGGCTGATTGAGAGACAGACAGGGAGACAGACAGGCTGATTGAGAGACAGACAGACATGCTGAAAGAGAGACAGACAGACAGACTGACTGATTGAGAGACAGACAGAAAGCCAGACAGGCTGATTGAGAGACAGACAGACATGCTGATTGAGAGACAGGCAGAAAGACAGACAGGCTGATTGAGAGACAGACAGAAAGACAGACAGGCTGAAAGAGAGACAGACAGACATACAGACTGAGAGACAGACAGAAAGACAGACAGGCTGATTGAGAGACAGACAGGGAGACAGACAGGCTGATTGAGAGACAGACAGACAGACAGACAGTCTGATTGAGAGACAGATAGACAGACAGACAGGCTGATTGAGAGACAGATAGACAGGCTGATTGAGAGACAGACAGGCTGACTGAGAGACAGACAGACAGGCTGGTTGAGACACAGAAAGACAGTCAAGCTGATAGACAGACAGACTGAGAGACGGTCAGAGAGTCAGACAAGCTGATAGACAGACAGACAGGTTTATGGTGAAATGGTTCTACATGTTTTTTGGTACTAAGAGACAGGAAATTAAGGAACCCAGGTGGACAAAGGAAATGTGGAATATCTGACCTTTTACATAGAGGGATAGTGTGTGTGTGTGTGTGTGTGAGAGAAGACAGATAAAAAGATAAAAACAGCAACTCACTTCATAACACCTCACCGTCACTCAGTATTTCACTGGAACGGCATCACACACACACACACACACACACACACACACACTTACTTTTAAAATGCTGTACAGCCTGACAATAATTCCAAAATGAACATCTCCAGGGTGGCCACGCTCTCCTCTTAAACACAAGTACTAACTGCCATTTAAGAAACACACACACACACACACACACACACACCTCTAACTCGGATCCTCATTTGCAGTGACGCACACCACACTCTTGCGACACAGGGGACCTGAGCTGCTGCATTTAAATAATTACACTCCTGGTGTTTTATCTCTGACCCAAACAACACACACACACACACACTCACTTATAATCACGCCCACTCTTCCCACACAAAGCACACAAAGTCTGAACTGCTTATATTATTAAAGCATGCGTAAAAACTCACCCATTCCACCCACCAACACACACACACGCTTCTTTAAGCACTAATTTCCTCCTCTACAGAGTTTACACACACGCTGGTTTAAAGTAAGCTTCGTGTCGGCTGTAAATAACTTGTCAGTAATTTTTAAAAAACTAATGTGATGCTCAGACTGTACCCATGACGATGCTCCTTGGACCTAGAGATGACTATAATCAGTAAGGCATGTGAAACAGTGATGTGTCGTTCATTTAGAACGAATCCTTAATATGACTCGAGAATAACGAGTTGACCCAGAGAGCAATTCATTCATTTTGAACGAATCCTTAATATGACTCGGGAACCACGAATTGACCCAGAGAGCAATTCATTCATTTTGAACGAATCTTTAATATGACTCGGGAATACAGAGTTCACCCAGAGAGCAATTCATTCATTTTGAACAAATCCTTAATATGACTCGGGAACACCGAGTCGACCTGGAGAGCGATTTCTCTGCTTTTGACTGTCTGTAAACAAATATTACTTAATAAAAAGGTGAGCCTACAAACACAAAGTACCTCTTGTTAATTAGTTTTTTCTGGTATAGTTGATTGATTCTCCTGTGCAGACTGGACATATTGGTCCAAAATTGTATAAAAAGATTAGTCACATTAGATAAAAACAAATAACAGTATTAATCTAATCACTAGATAAAATGACTCGGAAAAAAGATTCGTTCATTTTGCTGAGATTTGAAGATCCGAGTCAGTAAAATGATCTGAACTTTTCGGAATCCGAATCCTTGATCCTTTTTCAGGCTCTCTCTCCTCCATGTTTGTTTTTCTCGCCCGTCCTCTGAGCTGCAATCTGATTGGTCAAAAAGAGTTTTTTATATAACTTTACTGGAATTTGTTGAATAAAAGTGACTGCATTACCAGAGGAATAAATTACGCTTCAACTGCGAGCTTGTGGTCAAGAGAGAGGGGAAAAAAAAAAAAACAAAACATGTAAAAAAAAAAAAATGTAATTAAATTAAATGAAATTTAAAAAAAGGCTAAACGAGTAACAACAAATGTTTAAATTAGAGCATCACACTAAATCTCAGAAAAATCATCACATTCAACACACCATTAGAGAAGACAATGTGTGAAAGTGTAATAGAATATGCATGAAATGGACAAGAGAAAAGGTCAGAGGTCACTGGTGAGGTCAACTGCCCAATTAACAGCCTCAGGAAAAATCTTCATCTCATTTCTGGTCTGTTTGCTGGCTACTAAATGTATTCATGAGATGTTTAAATAGACGGAGAACTTGTGCACGTGTGTGTGTGTGTGTGTGTGAGATGGACAGGAAGTGCAGGAGCAGCTGTAAAGCTGAACAGATGTGTGTATGAAAGAACTGCGACAGCTTCCTGATGGCCTTCTGGCTCTGTGTCCAGTTGCTTAAACATGAAATAGTTTGTTGTTCCAGTTTGTTTATTTTTACTAAATGGTAAAACCTGTCAAAGTATGTGCACCCCTGACCATCACACACACACACACAATTTTTCCTCAAACTGTTAGCACATCGTATTAATCACACAACGGTTTAGAATGTCTCTGTATGCTGGAGCACACATGGTGTGTGTTAAGGTCAGAGTTGAGCCCTGACCTCTGAGTGGACCACTGAACACCACCAGACCTCCTCAGCCAGCACCAGGGTCTGATGAATGCTCCTGTAGCTGAATGGACACATCCCCACAGCTGCTCCAACATCTAGTGCAGGTCTTCCCAGAACAGCAGAGTGGACAGCAGAAAAAAGGACACACATGTGGCTGCGCTGGTCAGGGGGCACGACAGTGTAGTGATGCAGAGCTACACTGATTTCTCACTCACCTCACTCCAATATTATGGGATGTTTTGTACAGAATCATGAAATGAATTCCCATTGAAGTCTGTTTAAATTCTTAGTGTAACACTACAGAATGTGTGTGTGTGTGTGTGTGTGTGATGTTACTGTTACCACCATGAGGATTTACTATAACAGCATCATTTGCTGTTGCTATAGAAACGATCGTTTGAATTCACATTAACTGATGTTATAGAAAAGATCACACTGTGCATGATGTGCATGATGTGTGTGTGTGTGTGTGTGTGTGTGTTACTCACTAGAGTGCAGAGTCATTAAGTTCATACTCGTAGCCTCGTGCAGCCGCAGACCGCACCCCCTGATCCGCCCACAGGCAGGAAAGGGCGTGGCTTATGAATGGGAAAAGCACCTGCTCTTCATCAAAGCACCGCCCACATGACAGAACAGAGTGGGCATGGACCTGAACAACGCGCACACACACACACACACACACACACACACTGTTTATCAGCCCCCGCAAAAACACACAATAAAAGATTTTCTTTAAAAAAAAAAAGCACAAAGCCTACGAGGAGGCGGGAGAATCCCTTTAAAAAGCGAGCCATCTGTATGACCGTTATCACCACCACATGGTAATTAGCCACTGAGGCGCATGTTAACCACCTGGTAATTACACAACGTGTGTTTAAGGAGCGAGATGACACGGCGGTGATGCAGCATTTAACTGCACCTGCAAAACACACGTGTCTGAGGGAGAGAGAGAGAGAGAGAGAGAGATAGAGGAAGCGAGAGGGAGAGAAAGGGAGAAAGAAAGAAAGAGAGAGAGAGAGAAAGGAAGCGAGAGGGAGAGAAAGGGAGAGAGGGAGAGAGGGAGAGGGAGAGAGAGAGTGACTGCTGCCACCTGGTGTTCCTGATAAAAATAAATGCAGCTCTATTTTGTTGTTTATTTAATCTGTATAAATGACTGATTTATGTGACAACATTTTTGCTATGATGTAGTGTGTGTGTGTGTGTGTGTGTGTGTGTGTGTGTGTGTGTGTGAGAAACCTTGTTCTTGCTGTTGGCCAGGTTAATCCGGAGCACGCCCATCCCGTGCAGCACAAACTTCATGGACATCAGCAGGTTGTCCAACACGGCCGGCTAGAAAAGAGCAAACGCTCGTAAACTCATCCTCCTGGGCACTTTATTTATTTACATTTATTCACCCTTCTGACACCCAGTTACCCTCCTGTGTGTGCAGTGTGCAGGAGGGATCTAGGGAAAAAGGCCAAGCAGTGGGTTGTGTCCCAAATCACTTTACATCAAGCAGCAGATCCATACGAAACAGATCCCAATAAAGTAAATAATTAAAGAGAGAGAGAGAGAGAGAGAGAGAGAGATGCTTCATATTAGCCAGATGCTGTTGAAGGTTTGCTGGTGTGTGTGTGTGTGTGTGTGTCGGTCGGTGTTCGATTCATCATGCCCTAATTATGATGTCAAAACTTCACGATAAGCCCCTGTCACTGTCTTGAGTAAAAGTAATGGCACCCTCTCAGAGCCGTTATCTTCAGCTCCAGCATGCAGGAGATTAACACTGATCCTGTGACCTCACTCCTTCATCTGACCAGAGGATCAGACCCAACGTCCGCATCTTCACCTTTCACCTCTGTGTAAAGGCACCGAGGATCATGGGATATTTATGGGCAGTGTCCTACATTACACCATGCTGAAACCTCACGCAGGGAAACGCCCATCATACACTCATCTTATTCATACATTTATAGTAGAGCTGGGCGATTAATCGTTATTATCGATTAATTCGAATTTATGGTTTATGTTGATGTTGAAAAAAACGAAAATCGATTTTCCGATTTCACTTTGGTTTGGCAGAGCGAGCTTCCGTAGTTCTGCGACGCAAAGAGCTTGTTTCCAAGAGAGGCGCAGTTTCTTCAGTCCGGATTGAAGAACGCGCTGAAAGATGGGGAGGAGCCGAAAGTCTTGCGTGTTGGTTTTATTTAGCGTGTTAGTTGCGTGTTGGTTTTATTTAGCGTGTTAGTTGCGTGTTGGTTTTATTTAGCGTGTTAGTTGCGTGTTGGTTTTATTTAGCGTGTTAGTTGCGTGTTGGTTTTATTTAGCGTGTTAGTTGCGTGTTGGTTTTATTTAGCGTGTTAGTTGCGTGTTGGTTTTATTTAGCGTGTTAGTTGCGTGTTGGTTTTATTTAGCGTGTTAGTTGCGTGTTGGTTTTATTTAGCGTGTTAGTTGCGTGTTGGTTTTATTTAGCGTGTTAGTTGCGTGTTGGTTTTATTTAGCGTGTTAGTTGCATTTTGAACTGATTTACAAAATTGTTTTTCTTCAGGGATTTTTTTCCAGGTGACAATTATTTATTTTGTAAAAAGTGATGTAAGTTAAGTCTGCAGTTTGCCCTTTACAAATCCCTCATATTTTGTTATATTACTTTATTTTACTAGAATAATTAGAACTTGTAAAGACTGGTGAAAGTTTGCATTTTATAAATCCCCAAAAAAGGTTTTTTATGTATTGATTATTGTTTTTCTAAAATAACAAAAAAAAAACTTGTTAGCGAAACTAAGTTTGCACTTTGAGTCCAAATTAGCAGTTCATATGTTTGGTTATACTGTTTTTGCTCAAATTGAAACAATCTATTCTATAGTCTCTAGTGTTTTATTAAATTTTTTTAAAGAAAAATAATCATTTTAAAATCAAAAATCGAATTTTGTTTTAAGAAATCGGAGATTCAATTTTTAGGACATATCGCCCAACTCTAATTTATAGATTTTATTTGTTTATACAAACACAGACAGAATGAGAGAGAAAGAGAGAGAGAGAGAGAGAGAGAGAGAGAGAGTGAGATTCTTTTAACAGCTGCTAAGCCCAATAAGCCATGGGCTGTGTCCTTAATCACTCCATGTAGTGCACTACATAGCTTCCCTTGTCCTGCTGTTCGGGGTAAAACCGGTGACAGCATGAGGGAGAGATTAACTCCAGTCTGCACTCTCAGCTCTGACCTTTGACCCCTGCCTATTATATCAACCCGTGTTAGGAATTCCTGGGAATGTCGAAATGTTTTTCCTGCATTCAGAGGAAGCGGCTCTTGGTGTAGACGTGATGCTCCAGGGACTGTGGAACAAATGAAACATATATAAAGACGTCCGAGTTTCTAAAGGTTTTAATTATTCTCTCACAGTGATAAAGCTTTAGGCTCAGAGTGAACTCTGGATGCTGAGACTGTTTTCCTGAACTCTGGTGTATCTGTGTGTCCAAGACAAACAAGCAGCTGGCCCGTGTGCTGTTTGTGTTCAGATGGACGGGAGGTGAGCTCGGAGACCGAGCACTTATTAAAAATCCTTTCTATGTTGCTCTACAGCTGAGGAATGCTTTTATTACTCAGCCATTTCATCTGCTCTTATAGATCCCCCTCCTCCCCCGAGGCACAGGCACTGATCCCAACTTCAGAGATTTCATTTTAAATTCCCACCCGAGAGTTCGACTTCACCCCTCCTGCGGTACACGCTAACCTCGGGAGAGTGAAGCCCGACACATCTTCATCCTCATGTCCTCATACTCGAACAGTGACATGGAGAAAACACACTCTTATTACAGTGTAAAATGTTTTGGACAACAATACAGTAACATAAAAGAATGAAAGAAAGTAGATCATTCTTCATCAGTCTTTATATATGCTCCGCCCCTGAGGGCGTGTCTTACTCTGAGTAGCAGATCATGAGCAGTAAACTGAATCTTCTGTGTTTTTGTTGTGTGACCTGTGTGTATCAGACTGAAGGAGGTGTGGCCTGTGTGTATCAGCCTGAAGGAGGTGTGGCCTGTGTGTATCAGCCTGAAGGAGGTGTGGCCTGTGTGTAACAGACTGAAGGAGGTGTGGCCTGTGTGTAACAGCCTGAAAGGGGTGTGGCCTGTGTGCATCAGCCTGAAGGAGGTGTGGCCTGTGTGTATCAGCCTGAAGGAGGTGTGGCCTTTGTGACGGTGTGTCAGTCACACTAAAAGAGGCCTGTGTGAGGATGTGTGTCAATTTCAGTGAAGGAGGTGTGGCCTGGGTGAGGGTGTGTGTCAGTCTCAGTAAGGGAGACGTGGCCTGGGTGAGGGTGTGTGTCAGTCTCAGTGAAGGAGGCGTGGCCTGTGTGAGGATGTGTGTCAGTTTCAGTAAAGGAGGCGTGGCCTGGGTGAGGGTGTGTGTCAGTCTCAGTAAAGGAGGCGTGGCCTGGGTGAGGGTGTGTGTCAGTCACAGTGAAGGAGGCGTGGCCTGTGTGAGGATGTGTGTCAGTCTCAGTAAAGGAGGCGTGGCCTGGGTGAGGGTGTGTGTCAGTCTCAGTAAAGGAGGCGTGGCCTGGGTGAGGGTGTGTGTCAGTCACAGTGAAGGAGGCGTGGCCTGTGTGAGGATGTGTGTCAGTCTCAGTAAAGGAGGCGTGGCCTGGGTGAGGGTGTGTGTCAGTCTCTCTGTGTCATGTGTAAAGTAGCAGAAGAGTGTAAAGGAAAAGCAGAGGAGAAAGGGAAAGGAGCAGAGTGTGTGGGAGGTGAGACACGCTACAGCACAATGTGGTGATGAAGTGAAAGAAGAGAAAAAAAGAAGAGATTAAGAAAACGGATAAGATACACTCCCAAGATACACAGGTTAGAACAGATCGCTGGCTCGTACACAAAGGCCACACACACACACACGTATGCATAGAGACACAAACACACACACTTAGTCATTCACTGATATGCATACGTAAAGCATACATGTGCGCACGCACACACACACAATCAGACACAAACACACTCATACACTCTTATACACACTCAAACACTCAGACACACATAGAAACTCACACTCATATACACACGCACTCTCACACACATACTCACTCACTCACACACACACACACAGGTATACATAGAGACACAAACACACACACTTAGTCATTCACTGATATGCATACGTAAAGCATACATGTGTGCACACACAATCAGACACAAACACACTCATACACTCTTATACACACTCAAACACTCATACACACACGCACTCACACACATACTCACTCACTCACACACACACACACACAGGTATACATAGAGACACAAACACACACACTTAGTCATTCACTGATATGCATACGTAAAGCATACATGTGTGCACACACACACAATCAGACACAAACACACTCATACACTCTTATACACACTCAAACACTCATACACACACGCACTCACACACATACTCTCTCACTCACACACACACACACACACACACACACACAAAGCCACACCCTTCTGGAGTTGTGCAGTTCCAGTTTACTGTGCAATTAAAGAAAACCCAAGCTCTGATTACAGACTGACTCAAAGTCCATGACCCTGTGCCTTCAGCCATAATTATGGCCCTTACACTGTGTGTGTGTGTGT
>NC_080736.1:17837058-17844558 GCF_019097595.1 Hemibagrus wyckioides | reverse complement strand
TTCTCATCAGGCTGTTGAACTAAAAGTAACGTCCCGGGACTCGGACACAGCGCGCGCGCGCTCTCTCTCTCTCTCTTCAAAAACTTCAGTCCGGTCGCGCGCGCACCTCAACTTTCCAGGGATTAACTTTAAAACCGTTAACGTTAAAGTTTAACCCCCGAGAAATCCCCTATCTTTCACTTTTTTACTGTCCTTTACCTCTGGAATTTCACTAAAAAGTGACACTTTAGTGATAATTGTCTCTCTCTCTCTCAGCTCCGTCTCTCCCGTAACATGAGAAAAAAACAAAAAAGTTTGAAATTCAGTTCCCGGTTCGGTAAATCCGCTTTTCCCCCAGTTTTTTCTTCTCTCGGACATCTAGACATTATCTTGTCATTTTGTTTTATACACAAAACTCCTCAGTAAAACGTCCGTTTGTTTTTTTCTTGCTCGTGTTTAACGAATCTCTTTAACGAAATTTGTTTCTATGGACGGCTCAGGTTTCGACTGGAAGTGACGTCACGCGCAGTCTCCTGTCACCTGAGCGGCGTCTCGAGCTGTGTGTGTTAGCTTAGCATAAAAATAATAATAATAAAACATACGATTTAAAAGTAACTCCGGATATTTTTATGGCCCTTAAAATCAATCCAAACGATACTGTGACGTGATTTATTGCTTTTCAACAAGAAATTAAATAAAAAATCAAAGATTTTTACCTCAGAAAACGTTTTTTTTTACTCATCCCTAACGAACAAACCTGAGGGAATAATGGCGAGTTAAAATGACCTCAGGTGATATGAGGGGAAAAACTGTCCAGTTTCTACATTAATTCTAACTAGAAGTGGATAAAAGGTTATTCTGTAATGAATAATGAATTGTCCACAAAGCTAAAAAATAAAAAAGCAGGCCAGGGATTGACAGCCATCTGCATATATGATGTCTGTGTTTGTGATTTTTATTTTATTCTAGTATTTTTTGTGACATTTCCTATTGAAAATGAAAAATTGAGGAAAAATAAAAGGAATTGACTCCCAAAAAGCAAGAAATAAAGTGATAATGCAGTGACATTAGGCTTCGGAAATGGTTCCTCAAACAGCTGAGTCGGTTGTGAACAGGAGACCAAACCATATATATAGTTTTATTCACATTACTTCTTAATGGCATGATCTAATGATGAAGAACCTAGCAAAGACAACATGTTTTTCTTTACCTCAGAGAGTGTGTTGAAATATTGAAACATAATTCATAGAGTAATTTGATGTTTTGATGCTAAAATGTTTCCAGGCTTGAGATTATAAAGAGCATAAATAGTAAAACCACAAATGGTGGCACGCAAGAGGACAATTTCATGCTCCCAACTTTGTGGGAACAGTTTGGGGATGACCCCTTCCTGTTCCAACATGACTGCACACCAGTGACCAAAGCAAGGTTCATAAAGACATGGATGAGTGAGTTTGGTGTGGAGGAACTTCACAGTTATATAGACCACATAGAACACCTTTGGGATGAATTAGAGTGGAGACTGTGAGCCAGACCTCCTCGTCCAACATCAGTGCCTGACCTCACAGATGCGCTTCTAGAGGAATGGTCAAAAATTCCCATAAACACACTCCTAAACCTTGTGGAAAGCCTTCCCAGAAGAGTTGAAGCTGTTATAGCTGTAAAGGGCGGGACAACTCCATATTACATTCATGTGCAGGTAAAAGGCAGATGTCCCAGTTTTGGCCTGGCTCACAGTCTCCACTCTAATTCATCCCAAAGGTGTTCTATGGGGTTGAGGTCAGGACTCTGTGCAGGTCAGTCAAGTTCCTCCACACCACACTCACTCATCCATGTCTTTATGGACCTTGCTTTGGTCACTGGTGTGCAGTCATGTTGGAACAGGAAGGGGTCATCCCCAAACTGTTCCCACAAAGAGCATGAAATTGTCCAAAATGTCTTGGTATGAAGCTGAAGCATTAAGAGTTCCTTTAACTGGAACTAAGGGGCCGAGCCCAACCCCTGAAAAACAACACCTGAACTCAATGATCTGGAGGGGTGTCCCAAAACTTTTGGCAATACAGTGTATTAAAACAAATTTCTAAACAAAAACATTGTGCAGGAAAATGCTGGAATGTTATTGTTCCACAAGCAAGAACTTGTGAGAAATTCTGTGTTTATCTTCATCGCATGTAGCAGAATGAGGACGGTGTGCGTGTGTGTGTGTGAGAGAGAGAGAGCAGTCACGTGGCACAGACGTGTTCTTGGTACCTGGTTTATTGGCGTGTTTATGAGATCAGTAATCAATACACGTGACAGTAGGACATGAAGAACAATAGAAACAAACTGAACTTATTTCCTCTCCGACTGCTATGAAGCCATGACATTTCCTTTCCTTTCATCTCCCAGATGGAAAAACAAAAAATATCTCTTCTGAAAAAAATCTCCGCTTATGAAGTCGACTGTTTTCCTTTAACCAAACTACAGCTGAGGTTGTACTGGACTGGGTGCGAGCACGCAAAACACAAAACACGGCTTAGTGTATTCATGTTGCTGATACTAACACTGAGTACCAAGAATTCAAAACAATCAAACCAAAAAAAAAAACACTAAACCACACACACAGCCTGATAACAGCAGATTAGAATAAATATGGCAAATCCACGAGGTGAACATTCATGAGCTTTGTTTTTTTTCCCTCCCACATGATCATCCTGACCATCACCACTCCCAGTGCTCCCAGTGTGTGTAAAGCAGCTAATCCTCTTCACTATGATGAGATCAGTTAGAAATCATTCATGATGGACGTTAAAATCCAGGACCTCTGTCACTCTTCTGTTATTTAAACCGTCATTTATATTTTCTTAAATAAACCCTTATTATTTATTTTTCTTACTATGTGGAGAAGTGTACAGAAGAACGAACCAGTTCACTTCATTTTATATTCCACTGTTAATGTAATAAAATGAAAATAAGCCGAGATCCGGGAAATTTCACGTTGGAAACACGCCAGACGCCTCACAGTTTCAATTCTGTGGGGTTGTTTATTGCTGTTAAAATAGCTTTTAGAAATGAAAAGCATCATTTAAAAACAGAAATCTTGCTATGATTCTGAATAAAATCTTCAAATTACGCACTTGGTGTTTAAAAAAAAATAAAACTTATGTTGGAATTCCACAGTGATCGATTTGGATTGAGTTAAATGAAAACTTTGCTTAAAAAAAGGTATTAATATCTTTTTTGTTCTTAAAATCTCAAAAAAAAAAAAAAGGGTTCCTCGAGGCATCTCACAGTTCTAACACGGTTCTACTTGGGACATTTCTTGAACTTTTTTTTTTTTTTTAAATGCTAGAACTTTCTTAAAACATCTGTATGTCCTGATCACGTGATTATTATTATGGTGTGGATTCTGAAGCTGAACCATTTCTTGGATGCTAAAAGCCACTGCTCTTCAGTACAAAACTCAGCTTATTTAATCATCTCCAAAATCTAAAAGATTAAAAAAGATTTCCTGTCTGAGAGCGTGAGTGGCATCCAAATAACTTTTCCCTAGCGAAAGTCCGGAAATTTCCGACGTCCCACTTGAATACGGTGTGTTACTTGGTTGACCAGTTATAAACTAGAGTGTGGAGAAACAGTACCACAGAAATATTCCACAAAGACAATCCCTGATGCCGTAACGTAACGCCGACTGGACTTAATTAGCGTTACCCGTTAGCCATAATTACAATCTGTAACGGTTTCCTTTATGTAAACTGGCTTTAATGGGTTCCACTGGAGATTTTCAGGTGGCCGTTAAACACCACCAGAACCCAGTAGGACCTTTAGAAGCACCACATTCTAATGCCCCAAACACACACACACACACACACACACACACACACACACACACAGGGTGTAGCTTACACACTTCCTATGAGCAGAAAACGAGGCTGGATAAAATGAGATGAGATGAGGAGAGAGTGCTCTGTAGCGCTGTGTGTGAACGAATGGAAAAGTAAAAACGATGAGGAGTTTTTACAAAGCTCTCAGACAGAGAGACTGGATTAAATGTTTGCACCCATTTAACAGGCAGCGTTAAAATCATCTCCTCTCCTTCCATTACAGGAGGATGAGCCGATGCAGTCAAGAGAGAGCTAAAAGGAGTCCCCCCCCCATATAAAAAAATCTGTGCTAAGGCATTCTGGGTAAACCGGGTGCTTTATACGTTCACACTAGCAAGTCGACCGTTTATTTTATTCATTAATATGCGAATAAGCTTAGACACTAAAGACAATGGCCTCGAATGAATCCTCGTTTATCCTTCAGTTACTTCCTGTTTTCATGCAAAAAACGTGCCATCCTATCAGACCTCTAATCGAACGTGTACGGAGAGAAGGAGGAAGTAGCAGGGAACGTTGACGTCTCTGCGTCTGGAACGGTTTAACTCGCGCGGATGTTATTTTCACGCTGATTAGTGCGTTTCATTCATGTTTAACTAGCTAGCTTTGGAAGCTGTATATAGCTACTTTTCACAGGACAGGCCACGCCCACCAGCTACACTTGCTAGTGTGAACATCAGTCACAAAGCTTTGCACTTTTTTTTTTTACTAGCTATCAGAGCTCCACCCCCTAACGGACACGCTGACGCTGAGACGTGTTAAAGGCGCTCGTACAGACAGAGAGAAGACGACAGAGGGAAAAGGAGCGGGGAAAGAAACAGGAGAACGTTTTCAAGCCCTTTGGTTGTAGTTTTTTTTTTCTTTTCTAGGTTACTGAGCAGCAGCTTTGTTTTTCTCTTCATCAGCTTTGTGCTTCAGAGCCTCGATCACGGCCATCTCCTTCACCTCCTTCTTCTGGTTTCTCTCCTCAAACTGCAGCCTGAGGGGACGAGCGCAGGGGAATGGGCGGAGTTAAGACACTCATCGATACGACAGCTGTGTGATAACGTACACACACACACACACACCTGTTAGCGATGATCCTCTGCACGATGTCGTCGGTGGTGAGGTCGTTCTTGCTGTCCAGGGTCCGGAATATTCCTCGCTTCCTCGGCTCCTGGACATCGCCGAATATAAACAGTCATGTGACTACAGCCGAGCGGAATATAAACTAAATAGGTCTTTATTTCAAACACGTTTCCAGCTTAAAGTGTCATTAAATCACTTTCTAATTATCTGTAATAGCACCAGGTCATTTGGACTCACAGCATAAGGGTCAGATCCGTCCTTATCGGGGAAAACCTCCGTTTTTCCGTGACACACCAGGTCAACCTGCGGCGGGACAACCAATCAGCAAGTCACGTTCATTCATCCATTAGCCAACTTTAGTATAGAATGAAACTAGCCAAGCTGGAGGCTGGAGTTTACTCACCTTAAAGTGGTCCAGCAGATCTTTACCCACAGTGTACGGTGCCCCAATCACCACTTCTGACACGTACTGAAAAAAAGAGCACAAAAATATGGGAAACGGTTTACACTTCCTGTTAGAAAAACCTGTCAGTGTTCCATCTGAGACCCTTTTCATTCTCATACACTAACCAGGGTGCATAAAGTAAGTGTGTAGAGTGTAGTAGGTCATTTGGGACGTGGCTTGAGTTAACAGTAAACAACGATTCAATCGTTTTAATGGAAAATACTGGGCGTGGTTAAGAGAACTGTAATGCTGTATTTCTGTGTAATTCCTAAAGAAGTGTCCGGATCTCTTCTCCAACAGAGTGTATAGTGTACAGCGAGGCATTTCAGACATTTCTGCTTCTATCCAATCCCACTGCTCTTCATTTTCTCCTGCCCTAGAACACCAATGTGCCCCCTGCCTGCCCCGCTCCCCCCCTCTGCGATGAAAACACTGGTCCATTGTCCTGAGGAATGTGTGTGACGGCAGAGAGCGGGGACGAGCGGTGACACGTGCACAGGCTGACTAACCGAGGTGTGAAGGAGAAGCAACAAAATGACTGATGATACAGAGTACACAGGAAGATGATTGGAGGAGGAAGTGTTTATTTACACACACTACAGTATGTGTATCAGACCGCAAGCTAGAACCGGTTCTAGTCTGGTTCACCAAAAGACAACATAAATTAATCCTGATTATTATAACTGAAATAGCACAGAGCATATTGTCAAAAGTTTTGGGACACCCCTCCAGATCATTGAGTTCAGGTGTTGTTTTTCAGGGGTTGGGCTCGGCCCCTTAGTTCCCGTGAAAGGAACTCTTAATGCTTCAGCTTCATACCAAGACATTTTGGACCATTTCATGCTCTTTGTGGGAACAGTTTGGGGATGACCCCTTCCTGTTCCAACATGACTGCACACCAGTGACCAAAGCAAGGTCCATAAAGACATGGATGAGTGAGTGTGGTGTGGAGAACTTCACAGAGTCCTGACCTCAATTCTATCCCATAGAACACCTTTGGGATGAATTAGAGTGGAGACTGTGAGACAGACCTTCTCGTCCAACATCAGTGTCTGACCTCACAAATGTGCTTCTAGAGAAATAGTCAAATATTCCCATAAACACACTCCTAAACCTTGTGGAAAGCCTTCCCAGAATAGCTGAAGCTGTTATAGCTGTGTGTGTGTGTGTGTGTGTGTGTGTGTGAGGCCTCACTCGACAAGCCAGCACGCTCAGAGTTCTCTCATGGATGTTCATGATTGGATAGTTCTTCCCTTTGTACCGGTTCACTTCCTGTAACACACACACAAACATGTTTTAAAGAAGTGCTCAGGTTCTGTCTCAAATACTACACCTTGTGACTAGATAGTGTTCCTACTAAGAAGCCTGCTGTTTTAAGACAACCCTAGAATGCTGTCTTTAGGATCCAACTTTTATTTGGGACATGACCACAGTGGAGTGACCTTACTAAGATACATCTGATGTTGTTTACTTTGCCTAAGAGGTGTGATTTGGGACCTGACCATAGTGGACTGATGAAGGAGTAATCTTTGTGGTGTACACTGAATAAAGGGTGTGTGGTTTGGGACATGTCTTCAGTGGATTCCTTATTCAGTGTGATGAGTTTATGTGACCTATATAATCACTAAGGTGTGTGGAGTCCACAGTGGATACATTGATATGAGTTTTATGGTCAAGATGCACTATATTGTAATGTAGGATGCTTCATTTGGGACAAAGCCGCCCAGGTGAGCGACACTCCTCACACACCTGGTCGAAGTGCAGTCCCACGATGATGTAGGGTCTCTCGGCTTGTTTGAACACCGTCTCCAGGAAGTCCAGGTGGCCGATGTCTATCAGTCAGAGATGGTTAAGGCTCAAACACACATACACGTTTCTGCTTCATAATTCAGTGTGAACGAGGTCACACCCTGCAATTTAAAGCTGACAGCTAACAGGCGTTTTTGTAATTAAGTGGCCTATACAGTGAACACTGTGTTTGGGACACACCCAGAATACACTGATAACAGTAAGCTTGAGACTAATTAGAAAGTAGGGTATGTGATTTGGGTGGAGGAGTGCAAATTGACCAGCGTGTTGGTTCCTCAGTGGACTGAAGATGATGTTTACTCAGCCTGTGTAGTGAATAGGGCTTGTTGGATTGGGACG
>NC_080736.1:17812058-17822058 GCF_019097595.1 Hemibagrus wyckioides | reverse complement strand
ATGGATGAGTGAGTTTGGTGTGGAGGAACTTGACTGTCCTGCACAGAGTCCTGACCTCAACCCCATAGAACACCTTTGGGATGAATTAGAGCGGAGACTGTGAGCCAGACCGTCTCATCCAACATCAGTGCCTGACCTCACAAATGTGCTTCTAGAGGAATGGTCAAAAATTCCCATAAACACACTCCTAAACCTTGTGGAAAGCCTTCCCAGAATAGCCTAAGCTGTTATAGCTGTAAAGGGCGGGACAACTCCATATTACAGTCATGTGCATGTAAAGGCCCATGTCCCAATACTTGTGGAAATATAGTATATGCTCATGAAGAAAATGATGATGTAAGCCAATACATAAGTGTATTACATAGCTGAGAAAACCTGTGATATTTACAGAAACTTCCTGTCCGTCATTTTACAGACACTCCCCAGCTCCCTTTACTCTGCCAATGTACCTGCAGTGCTGAAAGTATGTTAAAGGTAGCGTAAGCACCATTTATTCCTGGTTTTCTGGACACGTCTGTGTCCGGCTTTGCCGATCATTCATTCATTGTCTATACCCGCTTATTCCTAGGACTCCTAGGGTCATGGGGGTCTGCTGGAGCCTATCCCAGCACACATAGGGCGAAAGGCAGGGGTACACCCTGGACAGGTCGTCAGTCCATCACAGGGCCACACATAGACAAACAACCACACACACACTCACATTTAGAATCACCAATCAACCTAATGTACATGTCTTTGGACTGTGGGAGGAAACCAGAGTACCAGGAGTAAACCCACGCAGGCACGGGAGAACATGCAAACTCCACACAGAAAGGCCCCAGTTCGACCCCGGGATTCGAACCCAGGACCTTCTTGCTGTGAGGCAACACCACTAAGCTGCCCCTTTGCCGATCACTTAAACTGAATTTTATTTGTAGTTGTTGTTTTATTTAACTCTGCTTTCAAAGCAGATGAACGGGCGAGTGGACTGTTAAGTGACATATTAATGCTAACTCTAGTTCACATGAAATATTTACAATAATTCAAATGAGTAGTGTAGCTAATCGTGATGCTAATACGCAACGTGAGCTATGTGTCTGTTCTGTGCTGACACAGTTAACACTGTGTCTCTGGATTAGCATGCGCTCTTTTCCAGTCTACAATATTTACATTAATATCATATCACTTACAATATCATCTTAATTTCCAAGCACCTTTTTCAGTACATTGTGTGCTCTGGGTGAGTCTCTGGTGAAAGAATTTCCTTCAGGATTAATAAATCTTATCTTATAGACGTTACCTCGCTGATGACTGGGAGCTCATGACCCACTGCAGGTACTCCTTGGCGGCCATGCTGTCCAGCACCTTGTTGACGTCGCTGGTGAAGCTGCCGTCCACGTGCCTCTTGCGTAACGTGTCCATGCGCCTCGTCTCCACGCAACTGAGCATGAACATAACACGAGCATCGTCACGCGCAGGGATGCTACGTAGTTTCACATACAGCACATAGCTAATTAAATCTTATGTTGGTGACACCAAGCAAACGTTTATTAGCACAGAACTCAGGTTTCCTGCTGATCTTGTTATGCTAATCCAGTGCAGGAGAACGTGTGTTTGTGCGCAAAGCCAAGAAATAAAGCAAATATTCATAGGCTTCAGCATTAATGAAAAATTCAGCTTGTTTTGCTAATCTGAATATTATTTATTTTTTCTAAAATAACCTGGAAATGTGTGTGCAGTAAACGATCCTAAAACGAACTCTAGCGTTAGTGTTTATGAGGAACGTGACGCTCGCCATGCTATTAACACAACCCCAGCTAACACTAGTTATTCGCTTCTGTTATAACGATATAATAGACGTCATTTCTCACATTCGTCGGTCAACACAGAGACCTCCATAACGCGCAAAACTTGTATATCTTCTCAAATCTCAGCATTTAGTTTGAAAAGGTGGTTTATGTTAGCTGGAAGAGAAGACGTGTGTGAAATAAGCAAGCTAGCACAACCAAAATTTCAATTAGTAGCATTTTTAAGCATTAATAAAAAGTGTAGCTATGCTACTGCTATTGCTAATATGCTGATTGTTACTGTAAGTTTAAATGTCTACAGAAATGCTAGAGAGAAATCCCTGTTCATGCTAATGAGAAACGTAATGGTGCTGTGTAGCTAATTGTCACTACTCGATCCGTACCAGAAAAACCATTTGTACTGCACATGTGCGGAAATGCTAATACTTCTTGTCTGAAGTATGACAAAACGATATACGCCATTTTTGGGTATTTATAATACTGTTGTTATGATATGACTAATAAAATCATTTCCACATATGCGCGGTACAAATCGAGTTTCCGGTAGGGATCGCTGTAGTGACAAGCATTAATAAAAAGCGTAGCTATGCTACTGCTATTGCTAATACGCTAATCGTTACTGTAAGGTTAAATGTCTACACAAATGCTAGTGAGAAATCCCTGTTCATGCTAATGAGAAATGTAACTGTGCTGTGTAGCTAATATAAAATAAACCGCTACACGCTAGTGTATTTGTAAATAGTGTGTGTGTGTGTGTGTGTGTGTTAGTAAGTAAGTAAAAAGATTCCTACAGGCTGGGACACCCAGAAGCCAGATTGCTAGCATTCACACGGTCATTGGCATGGCTAAGAATTGCAGTAATAAGCATTGCTAGCTAGCTTGTGCTGCACGTGTGTGTGTGCGCGTCCCCATTAGTGAGTAAGTCTAGTTCAGTGATTAGTAGCCCCTTTTTCTGTTTAGAAAGTGTGTGTGTGTGTGTGTGTGTGTGTGAACATAGCAAAAGATCCCCAAAGCCCAAACACCAGAAGAGCAGATTAGCAGCATTTCCACCTGGAAAACGTAGCGTGTTTCACCGCAAAGCTCCCAAAGCCAAAGAGATGAGTAGCAGAGTTAATTCAGTGTGATTTATTAGCAAGGCCACTTCTTAGCAAAGGGTTAGGACAGGGTCATCAAAAAGAGACAAGGCCAAAGAATAAAATAAAAATTAAAGGATAAGTGGAAAATAAACTAAAAATGAAGCATAAATGTTTATTTTGTTATAAATCTCTCTCTCTCTCTCTCTATCTAAGTAATATCAGTTTCTCCGTAAGGCACTGTAGGTGAGGTTGCCGTGGCGATGGTGGGGGTGGAGGTGGAGGTGATGCCTACTCTGGTTTGGGCTGCCCGCTTTTCAGCCAGGTGATGAAGTCTTTCGCCGCCTGGTCCTGCAGGTACGAGCTGACGTCACTGGTGTAGGTGCCGTCTGCGTGGCGCCGAGCCGGTCCGCTGTAAGCACACACACACACACATACACACACACACACACACACACACATATACACACACACACTTTAATATCCATATCGACGCTCATCTGGAGAGGATAAAAGCTGAGATGACAGTGTTCGAGGTAAAAAAGCAACGGCGCGTGAGGACCGGAAGCGATTTAGTGACGTCTGCGCGAGGCAGCTAATGAGGCGGATTTCAGACAAACAACCGAAACATCGACGTAATTTGTTTCCGTAATTCATAACACTATTTCCAGAATTTTTTTTTTTTTTTTTTTTTTTGTAGAACTTTATGTATTATAATTAGCTGTGAAATTCTCAGCTCTGATTGGTCAGAATCTTGTCCGTTTATTTCCCCGCACTCAGCAGCTCGGATATTAATTCCTGAAATAATTCACATAAATAAAGAATTCCGAAAAATCTCTTATTTATTTATTTATTTATTTATTTATTTTTAAATAAAAACTACACATATTTTATATTTTATTATAATATAGCGTCGATATCAGGAATAAAAAAACGATTAAATTTTACAAATGAAATTAAAATAAATAAATAAAATAAACAACGCAGGTTAAAGTGTTTATAAAATATGTATATAAAGCGAAGGTGGCATAAAAATATTCTTACTGTTCTTTTAGCCAAAGAGTTATATAGTTATATATTTTACTGATCCTAATAGATGCGGGTTTTAAAGAGCGCGTAGTCCGTTCTTATTGGCGCGCGCTACACACTCTATTCTTATAAATATCTGAAATATACACCAAAAAGCGAACTAAAACCTCCGCATCCACATTTCCAAGTGAAATGAATGCTAAAAGATGTTAAACCCGCACTCACCCGCTCCTCTTGGAGTTCATGAGCCACTGCACGAAGTCCTGCGCCCGCCGTGTCTCCAGGTATTTACTGTAGTCGTTCGAGAAAGTTCCCTCTGAATGTCTCCTCGCCCGCATCATGTCTTTCCTCTCGTCCAGAAGACTCGCGTCTGTCTCTGAGCTGGAATCAGACACACCCAGGCTGTGAGACACTCGGACCTTCAGGATCTCTTTCAGCCTCTTGCTTTTAATCTTTAATTTTTAATCTTTAATTTTTTATCTTCCCAGCTCAGTAAACACAACAGACCGAAAGTGGTAGAGAAGGGCAGAGGAGGAATATATATATATATATTACACAAGAACAGAAACCAAACATCGACATCTGAACTTATTTGTAGACAAACCTTTAATTTTTAGTTAGTTAAGGTTTAATTACCTTTTTGTAATGAAGGCAAAAGCAAAACTTCCTTAATAGCAAATTTAAAAACAGGTCTTGGGTCAAAAATATTTCATAAATTTTATAAATGCATTTTATCCTGGAAACTGGAATTATTTGATTTCAGACCCCACATTTCTCACAGTTATATATATATATATATTTGTTATAAAGCCTATCCACTTCCTGAAGAATTAAAACACGGCTCAGTTCTATAAAAATTCATCACACCATGAGAGTCGCTTAGAAACGTCAAATATCTCTCATTTTTACATTTTTTTTAGATCAGATTAGAGATCAGATCTACTGAGGTCTGCTGTCAGGAAAAAATATCTGAAACTCTCTTGTGTTCTGTCAATAGAAAACACACTGTGAAATAAATAAAGATTTAGTGTCACGTCTTAACTGCTTTATATGCAAATTTAAGCATTTTTTTAAAACAGATTTTTATTTGAATCCCATAAACTGGCTTCACAACTATCTATCTATCTATCTATCTATCTATCTATCTATCTATCTATCTATCTATCTATCTATCTATCTAGGAAGTATAGTTATAGAATAATTCAATAAACAAATCATTTGCTTTGCCTCCTATTTTGCGTTCACTGAATAGAGAAGCTTTCAGAATAAATAGATTCCTTTCAATTTTTTTTCGATTTCACAGCATCTCCTGCTTTCCCTTCACTTCTGCTTAGAATAAAGATGCGAGCAAATTAACTTTTAAATGGAAAAAAAACCCTGTTTTTCCGATTCAGATTCCTCTGACTCTGATTCTGATTCCTCTGATTCTGACTCTTTTGACTCCTTTGTGTCTCACCTGGTCCTGTCGTCTTGTAGCGGCAGCTCCAGGCTGCTCTGGATGAGGACGAGGAGGAGAACGAGACCAGCGCTGAAGTGTGTGCCTTTCATCTTGAACACCTGCCCCACACACACACACACACACACACACACACACACACACATACACACACACACCAAATTGGAGACCTTGTTTTCCAAGCCCACTGCCAAGTTCCAGGTTCTTCTCTTCTTCATGTGTGTGTGTGTGTGTGTGTGTGTGTGGTCCTCATTACTTACCAGTGTGTAGACGAGCCTGTGTGTGTGTGTGTGTGTTTGTAAGCTCCGTGGTCCTTCTTGCTTTCTATTCTGACCTTTCTTTCTTCTGCCTCCCTCTTTTATAGTGGTATCAGACAACCCCCTTTATTCACCCCTCACACACCCACCCACACACACACTCACACTCACACACACACACACACACACACACACACACACACACACACTATACGTGCAGTGGTGCACGCTCTGAGCTCATTCATTAGTCCCATTCCATTACCCTGCTCTTAGCTGTCGAACCGAGGCCCGTGTCTGTGTTTGCTTAAGCTGGAGAAGAGGACGTGTCTCTCAGAGGTGTCGGAAAGCATCCTGGCAAATAAAGAGAGGGAAAAAAACAACCGAGTGCTACTGTACACACTCACACGCTGACTCTCAGCACTAATTAGACCTCATTCAGCTGTTTTTTTTCCCTTCCCAAGAGCCCGGAATCCCGTAACAGAGTCTCGATTCTTCAGTATCACAATAGTTGTGTAAGATTTTATCGTGATATCCAGAGGAACCTCGCAAGACAAATATCATCACACAGCTTCTTCCTGAACTAAACACGGCTCAGATGTCAAATGATACGGATTTCCACTGGAATAAAACTGGGTGGAATCTGGAATATATACAGGAAGAGCGACTAAACGTTCCGAATATTCGGTTTCTCTCATTTATAGCCTGATAAACAGCCGATAAATTGCAGACAGAAAGCCGATAAATACAGTTAACCTGTTAAGGTTAATGTGAGGTTATCCTTATATAACGAGCGCAATCACGTGATCTTTCGTTTAATAATGCAATAATAAACAGCTTCTGACCAATCAGAATCCAGAATTCACAGCACTGCCCCCCCACACGCACACACATACACACACACACACACACATATTTCATGTAGCTACTTAATTAATCCCTCTGAAAATAATTCACACTATAAACGGTAATACTTCTAATATTTTACATTTTATTGCAAAATACATCAAATAATTTGCCTGTAATCACACACTCAGGAATTTACAGTAAATACAAAAAAATTTACAAATTAAATGATTTCCATTTTCAAAATGAAAATGACTTTCATTTCAAACTGATTGGATTAAAGCCATTTAGATGAAATAATTTTTTTATTTTTATTTTTATTTATTTATTTCTTTTTTTTTTGAAGCACGAAGGACACTTCAGTGCCCCGGAATCTCACACATTATACAAAAAAACGTAATATAATAAAATCATACTTGAAGATACATGAAGAAAAAACAGGAAATTGAAATCTAATTAATTAACTGGCATTAACAAATAAAATGTCAGCCATAAAAAACATCTGCATCAAAACTTATTTTAAAAAAAAGTTAGAACTCAAAGTTAGGACTCAAATTTACAGCAAAAAAAAAAAAAATTAAATGTTGCAGCTTTAAAAGATTTAAGGCTAGAAGTTTTTGTTATATAATTTTTTTGGTTTTGTTCATATTGTATTTTAAATAAAATCTGAACATTTAGCCTCAGATTTGTGGCAAAACGTAAGACCGGTGCTAACACCGCTGTGAAGGAATACTAGCTTCCCGGCCCTGTTGCTAAAGCAACGGACAAAGCGGTGAGGAATCGGTGAGGTCAAGCGGTAAAGTGCCGCTTAATTACCCTCAGGAACATGCCGAATGATCGAGTCGGTGACAGAAGGGAAAAAGCAGAAGCGTCGAATTGAGTAAAAATAAAATAATAATACACATCTAGATTAAAAAAAACAAACAAATGCAATAGCATAAATAAAAGAAAAGTAGCAGCTGGAAAAAAGTTTGTTGATTGGAGAAACATCTCTGAAGGTCCAGGAAGTGAGTCAGGGGTCAGTGTGACGTCTGGACGCACAAATCACGCGAAGCACTTCTGCAGGAAGTGAGTCATGTGGGTATAGACGTGCTCATGGGCCGATCCTCCGAGACTGTGATCCTCGTCTGTGTACCACTGAGAGACGGGGAAGAGGCCAGACGGAGACGGGGGTAAGTGTGTCTTATAAACAGTAACACAGCTGCACTCAAGAGCACTACATATACATCTCTTCATGTATTTATGTTACATAAATACACGAATATATAATAAATTTCTAAAGGTTGCTATTGACACGAAATTTTCACCAGATGTTGGTAACAACTCCTGTGATCCACACATCAAACCATAGATGTCCATACATTCAGTTATATGTAATAATGTGTGTAATAAAGTATGGAACACGCTTACTTATTTTATTTAATACTGCATACAAAAGCCTTTGTCGGTAAAGACCGCCTCAAGACATCTCCTGTATGGAGAAACTAGTTGCATGGTGTGATTTTGGCCCGTTCTTCCACACAAACATCCTCAAATCTTGAAGGATCCACAGGCCTCTTCTATGAACTCTGACCTTTAGTTCTTTCCATAGATTTTCACTTGGAATTGAGTCAGGTGATTGGCTGGACCATTCTAGCAGCTTGATTTTCCTTCTCTGAAACCAGTTGAGAGTTTCCTCTTTTCCTCGTTTCATCCTGGAAGATGGGGGCAGAATTTTTTTATCACGAATGTCTCGGGACGTTTTTCCGTTCATCCTTCCTTCAATGATATGAAGTTTGCTGGTAGCATATGCTAAAGAACAGCCCCACACCATGATGTCTAGGCCATCATTTGGAACTGAAGTAGCTGATATTAATTTGCACTGACCAGCGGACAGGACTGCTTTCTAATTACTGATTGGTGTCTTGGCTTTCCATGCCTTTTTACACCTCCCTTTCTTCATGTGTTCAATACTTTTCCTCTCTGTCATTAAACATTATTACACATAACTTAATTCATGTACATCTATGTTTTGATTTCTGTGCATGTGTGGATTGCATGGTTTGTTACCAACATCTGGTGAAAATTTCATGTCAGTAGCACTTGAAAAATGGTGACGTGTTCAATACTTATTTTACCTGCTCAAGTCCAAAAGTCTGAAACCTCACAAAAAAGTAAAAACACTTAAAGGAAATGTTCAGCGTCTTGAATATTCTAGACAGTCTCAGACTTTAAGACCCGCTGGAAATATGTGGTTATTTGACTGCATCACGTAAATCGAGTGTTTACCATCGACTCGAAATCCACTTGCCGGTTGACCAGAGCTTTGGAGATCTGCGCTGCCTGCTGGAAGTGGACGTTATCTGGGAAGAAACACGCACAATGTTAATGTGAGGGAGAAAAAAAAAAAAAAACTGTGCGTAACGTTTACCCCCCCCTATAACCCCCCCCCCCCGGATTCTTTAGAATATTTAACAACTTCATGTTTGTCTGAATGATAAAACAAGGGAAGAATTTCATAATAATAATAATAATAATAATAATAATAATAATAATAATAATAAAAATAAAATATGTTAAGATAATAATTTGTGTCCGTTCTGTTTTTGTGCCAAATCCATGATTCAGTTCCGTTGTTTTCATCGTTCCATCGTGACGTTTTTTGCGCGTCATCACGTACAATATCTCGTGATTTGTGTTAAGAAGTGTTTTAGCATTTTTTCCACTTGACTTGCGTTTCTTTGTGTTCTTTCGGCTCTCGCTGTTGTTCAAACACTAAAGCCATAAACTCCATTTCGGGGGTTTCAAGGCAAAAGAGCAACTGCAGAATGTGTAGAGTGTGTAGAGTGTGTAGAATGTGTAGAGTGTGTAGAGTGTGTAGAATGTGTAGAGTGTGTAGAGTGTGTAGAATGTGTAGAGTGTGTAGAGTGTGTAGAATGTGTAGAGTGTGTAGAGTGTGTAGAATGTGTAGAGTGTGTAGAGTGTGTAGAATGTGTAGAGTGTGTAGAGTGTGTAGAATGTGTTGAGTGTGCAGAGTGTGTAGAGTGTGTTGAGTGTGTAGAGTGTGTAGAGTGTGTTGAGTGTGTAGAGTGTGTAGAGTGTGTTGAGTGTGTTGAGTGTGTTGGGTGTGTAGAGTGTGTAGAGTGTGTTGAGTGTGTAGAGTGTGTAGAGTGTGTTGAGTTGTAGAGTGTGTTGAGTGTGTACAGTGTGTAGAGTGTGTTGAGTGTGTAGAGTGTGTAGAGTGTGTTGAGTTGTAGAGTGTGTTGAGTGTGTACAGTGTGTAGAGTGTGTTGAGTGTGTAGAGCGTGTAGAGTGTGTTGAGTGTGTAGAGTGTGTAGAGTGTGTTGAGTGTGTAGAGTGTGTTGAGGTATAGAGTGTGTTGAGTGTGTAGAGTGTGTTGAGTGTGTAGAGTGTGTTGAGGTGTAGAGTGTGTTGGGTGTGTAGAGTGTGTAGAGTGTGTACAGTGTGTTGAGTGTGTTGAGGTGTAGAGTGTGTAGAGTGTGTTGAGGTGTAGAGTGTGTTGAGTGTGTAGAGTGTGTAGAGTGTGTTGAGTGTGTAGAGTGTGTTGGGTGTGTA